>NC_040077.1:39042500-39342500 GCF_003369695.1 Bos indicus x Bos taurus
CGCTTCTAGAAAGTAGGTATAGTTTGATATGGATGGAACCAAGGGTGAGTGAGGAAAAGAAGCAAGAGATGAGGTTAGAGAAATAGTCAGTGGTTGCAGTGGTAGAGGGAAGGATGGTTTGGAAGTAAAATGTTTTAGATCAGAATTCTAGAAAGCATTGCATAATAACTGCTCTTCTTGTAATGACAGAATAGTAGCCTTTAAAGAATTTTTTAGCACATCTATAAGTTTCAAGTCATGTACCAGAAAAAAAATTAACTATACATCAATAACATTATTTATGAGAAATTTGCGAAGTAGATATTATTATTCTCACTAAAATTTGGAAAAACTGAGCTTGGCAAGGTTAAATACCTTATCCAAGTTCATAAATATAATACCTAACAAAACCATTCCTAGGATTAAAATACTAGTGGTCAGATTTTAAAATCTACATTTATTCCATCATCATCTTCATAGTCTGTAGGTATCCTGCAAGCTGCCTTTTCACAGCATTTAACTAGGGCCTGAATTGGTGAACCCAAGTTACAACCAACTCAGTTAATGCAATAGAGGAGAATTTGTCTCACATATATTTTCCAATTTGAATTATCTTGGAGCTTGGGTTACTAGTTTCCCTGATAGCTCATTTGGTGAAGAATCCGCCCACAATGCAGGAGACCCTGGTTCGATTCCTGGGTTGGGAAGATCTGCTGGAGAAGGGATAGGCTACCCAGTCCAGTATTCTTGGGCTTCCCTTGTGGCTTAGCTGGTAAAGAATCTGCCTGCAATGCGGGAGACCTGGGTTTGATCCCTGGGTTGGGAAGATTCCCCTGGAGAAGAGAAAGGCTACCCACTCCAATGTTCTGGCCTGGAGAATTCCATGGACTGTATAGTTTATGCGGTCGCAAAGAGTTGGACACCACTGAGCAACTTTCACTTTCACTAGCCGGGTGATTCAACAGGTATTAAGAGATATTCAGAGTATCACAGGAAATAACAAATTTGAAATTTGACTCAACTGATACTTCCTCTTGTATTAGTACCCCCCACCAGTAATATTACTAATCCTTAGAATATGTTCTGTTTTTTTTTTCCTTTAGTATGCCTAACATTTCATGTGTGGGGGCATAACTTCCACTATTCCCTAGAAAATAAAAATGATTAATGGATGAAAATTTTATGAAAACATTTAAAAACGTGTCTCTTTGCTCCAAGTTCAGCATTCTCTGAACTGTAAGGCAGCTACAGAGCTACCGGTAGGTCAGAATGGAGACAACACTCTTTTAATCTCACATTAGGCACATCTGGAGATTTTGTGTTTAAAGATAAAATGTGGGGCATCCTAATTAATCTCCCTTTAAAAAATTCCATATTTGCAGCACTGTTTATAATAGCTAGGACATGAAAGCAATCTAGATGTCCATCAGCAGATGAATGGATAAGAAAACTGTGTACATATACACAATGGAGTATTACTCAGCCATTAAAAAGAATACATTTGAATCAGTTCTAATGAGGTGGATGAAACTGGAGCCTATTATACAGAGTGAAGTAAGCCAGAAAGAAAAACACCAATACAGTATACTAACACATATATAGAATTTAACGCATATATGGAATTTAGAAAGATGGTAACGATAACCCTGTAGTGAGACAGCAAAAGAGACACAGATGTATAGAACAGTCTTTTGGACTCTGTGGGAGAGGGAGAGGGTGGGTTGATTTGGGAGAATGGCATTGAAACATGTATAATATCATATATGAAATGAATCTCCAGTCCAGGTTCGACTCATGATACAGGATGCTTGGGGCTGGTGCACTGGGATGACCCAGAAAGATGGTATGGGGAGGGAGGTGGGAAGGGGTTTCAGGATGGGGAACACGTGTATACCTGTGGCAGATTCATGTTGATGTATGGCAAAACCAATACAATATTGTAAAGTAATTAACCTCCAATTAAAATAAATAATGGAGAAGGCAATGGCAAAATAAATTTAAAAAAATTCCATATGTGAATTTCATAGACAAGAAAAACATCAACATTTATTCTGGAACTTTGAAGATTTTTAACTTTTAAATTTCAATTAAAAGCTTCCTTTGTCAGAAGGACTCTAAAATATTTGTGAATTCTTTACCACATCAACCTGTAGTACTAAGGATGAGAGAGTAAATAGGAAGGATTAAGTGTAAGATAAAGTTTTTCATTTTAATTTCTGTGAAAACTTGCAAAAAGTTATGTTAAAATTGTTTCTCATTTTTTAAATACACTTCAATTTTTTTAAACTGACCAAAAGTACAGTGTTGCAAATTAAAGGAACAGTGTCTTTTACAATAAAAAGGCTCTGGATATCTTCAGCTGGATTCAAAAATCTGGAATCTTAACAAGTCTGGGTTGCAGGTAGAAATTTGGGTGTTATGACTGTTTAGATCATAGTCATGTAGATGGTGGTTGGCGCTATGTACATAGGTGAGATTGGTTATAGAGCATTTGTAAAATGAGAAGAAGGCTAAAATATGGAACTTTCAGAAATAATAACAGTTTTTTAAAATAACTTTTTATTTTATATTGGGGTATAGCCATTTAACAATGTTGTGATAATTTCAGGTGTACATCAGACTGACTCAGCCATACAAATAAATACATATATCCAATTCTCCCAAACTCCTCTCCCATCCAGGCTGCCACATAACATTGAGCAGAGTTCCCTGTGTACACAGCAGGTCCTTGTTTGTTATCCATTTTAAATATGTATATGTGTGTACATGTTGATCTCAAACTCTCTAACTTTCCCTTCCTCCTACCACTCCTTCCTGGCAAACAAAAGCTTGTTCTCTAAGTCTCTGAGTATGCAGAAACAATAACATTTAAAAGGAGGAAGAGGGACAAGAGGAACAGCCCCTAAAATATGATGAAAGAGATGGTTGGAGAGATGAATGAAGACTCAGGAAGGGTCATGAGAACCAAGAGATGGAGAACTGATGAGCTGGAGTGTCAGGAAACAATGCTATCAAATAATAGTTAATTGCATGTGACAATGAGTAAGTCATTGGTGACCTTTAGAGATGCAGATGAGTTTGTCTGAGAGAGAGTTTGCCCTTACTCTAACAACTAGCTTTTTATGCACTGCCCTAGAGGTCTTTATAAGCATCAGGTGTTATAATAAATATTTAATGTTTTGAGTGGAAAACAATTTCCTATTATACTATAAATTAAAGACATCTTTCTGGTGATTGTACATCATTCTACTACGTAGATTATTCAGTGAGATATTTTCATCTTTGACTAATTTTCCTAATTGTTTATCAGATGTTAATTCCCTATCTCAAATAATTTTAATATTATTTAAATCATTAACTGCCAGAATCATTAGCACTAAGTGACAAATGCCTGATTCAATTACTGGCCAGCCTCACTTCCATTCCTGTTTCCTCTCTTCATCTGCCTTTTGGAGTTTCCATATATCCTCCTCTAAAGTCTCAGTCCCAACCTTTAGAGGATTCCGTCCTCTAAAGTCCCACCCTTACAGCAGAAAGCAAAGAAGACCTAAAGAGCCTCTTGATGAAAGTAAAAGAGGAGAGTGAAAAGTTGGCTTAAAACCCAACACTCAGAAAACTAGGATCGTGGCATCTGGTCCCATCACTTCATGGCAAATAGATGGGGAAACAATGGAAACAGTAGGAGACTTTATTTTGGGGGGTTCCAAAATCACTGTAAATGGTGACTGCAGCCATGAAATTAAAAGACTCTTGCTCCTTTGAAGAAAAGCTATGACTAACCTAGACAGCATGTTAAAAAGCAGAGACATTACTTTGCCAACAAATGTCTGTCTAGCCAAAGTTGTCGTTTTTTCCAATAGTCATGTATGGATGTGAGTAAAGTGAAGTGAAAGTCACTCAGTCTTGTCCAGTTCTTTGCAACCCCATGGACTACATAGTTCATGGAGTCCTCTAGGCCAGTACACTGGAGTGGGCAGCCTTTCCCTTCTTCAGGGCATCTTCCCAACCCAGGGATCGAACCCAGGTCTCCCCCATTGCAGGCAGATTCTTTACCAGCTGAGCCACAAGGGTGAGAGTAGGACTATAAAGAAATCTGAGTGCTGAAGAATTGATGCTTTTGAACTGTGGTGTTGGACAAGACTCTTGAGAGTCCCTTGGACTGCAAGGAGATCCAACCAGTCCATCCTAAAGGAAATCAGTCCTGAATATTCATTGGAAGGTCTGATGATGAAGCTGAAACTCCAATACTTTGGCTACCTGATGCGAAGAATTGCCTCATTGGACAGACCCTGATGCTGGGAAAGTTTGAAGGCAGGAGGAAAAGGGGATGACAGAGGATGAGATGGTTGCATGGCATCACCAACTCGATGAACATGAATTTGAGCAAGCTCTGGGAGTTGGTGATCCACAGGGAAGCTTGGCATGCTGCAGTCCATGGGGTTCCAAAGAGTCAGACATGACTGTTTGACTTAAATGAAAGTCTCAGTGAAGAACTGACTTTGGGGTAGGACTGACTACTCAACTATATATTTACCCTCTTAATATTTAACTGAATGAAGTCTATTTTCTCTACTCTTTTCTAAAATTATTTTTTCTTTTTCTTCTCAACTGAATTCACATCTTTCAGTCTTCCTCTTTTTTTCCCAAGATTTTTCCTGTTCACTCTAAATTTCTAGCTCTTCCTATCTTTATTTTGCTCCTCATCTTTCTTCTCTTTTCGGGTTCTTCTTACCTTTCTTTGTTCCCTTTGTTTTATCCCTGCCCCTCCAATTATCTCAATAGTAATTGCTAATCATAAAAGTTGTCAAAAAAGCAAAGATCTAGGTTTTGAAATCTGTCAACCATAAAAGCAAGTCATATCCATTTCTAAAGCCTTGTGGAGCACAAGACATTCTCTTTAGGATCTCCAAGAGCACTTTTTTCTAAGTTGACTTGCTGGTAATTAAATGCCAGCATTAAAGACAAATTAAGCTCATTTAGTTTCATTATTTTACCATTACAATTACTTAAACAACAATACTATTTCCAATTGTTTTTATAGCACATGTATAATATTTGAGTTACATTTGGGGATAAAGACTTGAGCTAAGATTGCTTCAGAGATGAACTATTCCATTTATAACATCATTTCTAAGGGAAAATGTGCGTTGAGTTCCTAACAACTGATTAGCAAATTAAATTCTGGGATACACCTGTTTGTTAAGAAGGAACTGCCTATAATTAGGGAGGTAAATCTGTTAGGAAAAAATCAAATAGGTGAGCCAAAATGCAGAAGCTGGTGTTGTGATAAGAGAACTAGTATGTATTTGGGTATTTCATGACTATTTCAAAGCACGTTGATACACATGCACTGCTTTGAGTGTCAAAACAACCTTGAACACTATGCAGGGTGGAGTTTTCTATTCTTTAAAATTTGCAGATGAGAAAAGTGCTTTAAAGGGCCAAGTAACTTTCTCAAGGTCAGGTAACCTGGCTAGATGGAACTGCTGCTGCTGCTAAGTCGCTTCAGTCATGTCCAACTCTGTGCGACCCCAGAGACGGCAGCCCACTAGGCTCCTCTGTTCCTGTCCCTGGGATTCTCCAGGCAAGAATACTGGAATGGGTTGCCATTTCCTTCTCCAATGCATGAAAGTGAAAAGTGAAAGTAAAGTCACTCAGTCGTGCCCAACTCTTAGCGACCCCATGGACTGCAGCCTACCAGGCTCCTCCGTCCATGGGATTTTCCAGGCAAGAGTACTGGAGTGGGGTGCCATTGCCTTCTCCAGCCAGATGGAACTAGGTATTCTAATTCAAAGTCTTTTCCAGAATGGTTGTCTTTTATATTGGGATCTGATCTTGAATAGATAGATTGAGGGGCTTCTCTGGTGGCTCAGATGGTAAAGAATCTGCTTGCAATGCAGGAGACCTGGGTTCCATTCCTGGGTCGGGAAGATCCCCTGGAGAAGGGAATGGCTACCCACCCCAGTATTCTTGCCTGGACAATTCCATGGACAGAGGAACCTGGTGGGCTACAGCCTGTGAGATCACAAAGAGTTGGACACTACTGAGCAACTAACACTTCCCCTACACATTTAAGATTTTAATTTAAAACCAAAAGGTTCTGTTCATGCTGCTACTAAAGAAAATACCTGAAAGCCACAGCACCAGATGAAGATGGCCAGCATGTTTTTCTAGAATGGGGGTTAGAAGTCAGACGGAGTATTATTCTCCAGCATTCACTATGTAGAAGTGAAAAAAACCTCTTTCCCTAATGTAATCGTAATTCTGAAAAGGAACAAGTAAATACTGAACTCCTACTCTGAGCTAAACACTCCGTTCAATTTCATTTTGTTTAATCATTCTGAAAACCTTATGAAGTACTCTTATTATGCCCATTTTACTGTGAAGAAACAAAGGCTCAGAAAGGTGATGTAACTGGGCCATGGCTCACTATCTTGTGAAAAGCAACATGATGATTTGGTTAATTTCACAGCTTGTGCTCTTATTTACAACTCATACTGGCTAAACTGCTTTTCTCATCTTTGGGGATGCATTATTATAATCTAAAAAAAAAAAAAGAAAAAAAATCTGTATAGGTTACTTTCCAACTCACCTGGATAGACAGAGATATTGTGCTGTACAGACTTCAGGTGGTAGGATGAAGCATAATTGAATGTGAAGTCTATGTGAATTATGTCCCTTGGAGTTGGGCAGTGGGCATCAGTTGATCACAGAGGCCTCAGGGACATCCACTAAACCATGAAATTGCTATAAATATTGAATGATTTTGAATTGGGATTCTGCATAAACTTTAACATTTTTAGTTGACTAATTTACTATGTCTCAATTTTGATTCAATGCATAGAAATGAGAAGCATCTCTAGTTAAAAAATAGCCAACTCTTAGAGGATAAGAAGATATAATTTTAGAATATTTACTTTATCCCTGTATTATCATTTGGAGATATGGTAATCATAGCAATATTTCTTTCTAGATGCATTTTTTTTCTCTCTTCATGAAACCCCAGAAAGAATTCTAACATGGCTCCTCATTTCTTTTCTGTTTCTGCCTTATGGTTTCTTAATCTATACTATATAGGAATAGCCTTGGTTACAAGATAAACAGTCAATTCCAAAATATTTATGGCTCACTTCCAACTTTGGGGCAATATTCTGGGTAAAATTATGTTAGGGTGGGGATAAGAACATCCTCTTTTCCAGTCTGTTCTAGATTCTCAATATTTCATATCACATAAGACACAAGAATCTCCAATGAGGATCACTGTATCTGTTAAGAGTGGGGAGTGATCTTCCATCAGCCAAGACAACAGATGATTTGCAAGGATAAGATTTAAACTGGTTCCTGAAGAATGCACAGGATTTGACTAAATGGAAAGCAAAAGATGTTTAGGGAAGAGCATGACCAAATTAGAGGTTCAAAGAATTTGTAAGATGTGTTTCTAAAACCAGAAGAAGCCTGCTCTTCATTGTGAACAGGTGTTTTTATGTGAGATAAAAGTAGAAAGTTAAATTTGGGTCAAATTTCAGACTGCCTTACATCTTGAGTTACTGTAAGTAATAGCAGCAACTCAAATCTTTTGAATGCTTACTATTCACTGGAAACTATTCTAAATACATGTTTCAGAGATTTAAACTTAATGATGAATATATGAATTAAATATGATAATTATCCCCATTTTACAGATTGGGCAATCAAATCTCAACAAGGATAATGGACGGTAGGTAACAAGCTAGATCTTAAGTGACACGGGGCCATGAAAAGATTTGAAATTAGAGTGTGAAATAGTTAAAAATAGTGCTATTGGAATATTCATCTCTTGAGGATTATCAGAATGAATCAGATGAAGGAAACACAGGGAGGCTACAAGGCAGGCAATCAGGAGCCTAGTATGAAGAATAAAGAATAAATGAGGGGCAAAGCTGTGCTTGAAGATGGGGGTGATAAAGAAAGAGAAACTGGGAGAACTAATTTTTAAGAATTAGCTCTTAACTAATTAATTAATTTTTAAGAGAGGGTTGGTAGGGAGAAACTTCGAAGCAAAAGTACTAGTAATAGTAGTAATCAAGTTGACATTAAATTTTGAAATAATAATGAAAGGCAGGAATCATACAAAGATTTCCAAATAATAGTAAATGCTATAACTTGGACACAGTCTTTGATGCATTGTTTCAAAATGGCTGGAGCTCTTTTGTGACCAAATTGGACCACTCCTATGGTAATTGATCATGAATAATTGGCTGAAGCAGTCACTACCATTTTCTTTCACATCAAGTATGTGTGTATTTTTCACACTTCTGATTTCCAAATTTTTTTGCCTACAGCATGCTCTTTGTAGAATTATGACACTGACTCCCGTGTTCATATAACACTCTATGCATGCTGCTATGACTGCATTCATCAGCTTTTGTTATAATGTAAAATTTTTTAACTTGCCTGCATGTTCCCTAGACTCTGTACTCCTTAAGAACAGAAATCTATCTCAATTATCTTTATGTCTCTAACACAGAGCAGAGCAATAAATAGTAAGTGCACAATATATTTGTTTAATGATGATTCCATAGTATATAGGAGAAACTTTTTATAACACAAGTAAAATGGAATCCAAAGAAATCTATCATGTAACTTCCTAGTTAAATTGGACTCAAATTCCTGTCTAGTGTCCTTAAATAAATGGCCAATAAGGAGATGAATGAGGAAATTTTATGATAGAGCCGGAAGTAGGGTGCTCTTCAAGCAGATCTTACAAGGAAGGGTAACTAAAGTGCTCTAAGGATCCACCTGCATTTTGTTTAGTCAAACTGAATTATTTTTGTAACTTTTAGATAGTTAAAGGACTACTTTTAGTGTCTCCTGAGGTAAAATTAAGTTCTGAGGTACCATCTATATAGGACTTGAGGGACTATATGCATGTGTGTATGTGTGTAAAATATGTAATACATGTAATTTACTTTGTAAAATACTTAGAACAGAGCGTGGCACAGACCAAGCTCTATATATAAAATTCAAAGATGGGATAAAGCAGTGTAGCAAATTAGAATCCTAAAGACTTTGCGCATTGTTTGTTACTTAGGATAATGTTTGCTGCTGTAACAAACAAATCTCAACAAATATCAGTGACTTAATGAATATTTCTTTCTTCCACATAAAGAGTCCCATGTGAATGTTCCCAGCTGGTAGCTGGTCTTCCAGATGATCTTTCTGGAACAGAGAACTTCTTCATCTTACAACTTTGCTCTTCTCCAGGGCTTCTTGTATTTATTGATGGGGAAAAATGAGAGTGAAAAAGACACACCCATTTCTTTCCCCTAATCCTTAAAGTGACAAGTAGTAGTCCACTCAGATTCCATTAGTAAGAACTAGCCACATGGCCACGTCAACTGAAAGGGAGAATGGGAATTCTTTCTTTCTTCATTATTTTCTCTGTTTCCTGATTCCTAAGCCTCTCTACCTTGACTTCATGACTTGGGTGGAGAGATTGTATAGTTAATCTTTTTCCTAATACTGAAATCCTATTCAATTAAGAAGTCTAACTGACCTTTGATGTTCAAAGTTTTGTTCAGACTTACCTGTCTTACTAAAATAAATATCATTTTCAACTAAGTAAAGCTCTTGACTCTATTTTCTTTAATTTTTACATCACAGTGAGCTGATTCTTGGCTGAAGAATCTCATTCTTAGACTATCTTGCTAACAGCAGCACATAGTAGCCCATAACACTCTGACATTTTCCAACAGCTTCCTTTAAAAGCTGTAGTCTCAGGAAGCACATATTCTGCTTCCACATGGTAACAGTTTTACCAAATATTTGACATAGTATAAGGTGAGTTTCCAACTGCCCAGCCTGCTGTGTCTATTTTCTTCATCCTCCTTGCTGTGTGTGTGCTAAGTTGCTTCAGTCATGTCTGACTCTTTGTGACCCCATGGACTGTAGCCCACCAGGCTCCTCCGTCCATGGAATTCTCCAGGCAAGAATACTGGAGTGGGTTGCCATGCTCTCCTTCAGGGGAGCTACCTGACCCAGGGATCGAACCCACCTCTCTTAGGTCTACCTGCACCGGCAGGCAAGTTCTTTACCACTATGCCCACCTGGGAAGCCCTTCATTCTCCTTACCTGACTTCTAAGTCAGTGCCATACATTTCATATTTGTTCTTACAGCAGAACCCTGTTCCTGGGAGCAATTTCTGTTTTAATTTCTGTCTTAAATGTCAGTTGTTTTATAATAAAAAAAAACTCTAAATAATAAAAAAAAAATCTCCAAGATTTCAGTAACTCAAAGGTTTACTTCTTGCTGATCAGATATTCCACTTTTTCCACTCAGGAATAATACTCCAGCAGAATGGATATATTTTTTGTCCATGTGTCTTTGGGTTCATAGAAATACTTCCTTGGCTTGAAATTACTCACACCTTCCTTCCAGCTAAATTATTAATGTATCCTATAGAATGGCAGTTCTGGTCACCCAGTAGTCCATGGAAGACTTAGATATTGGACCCAGATTTGACCGATTGGGTGAATTGGCAACTGTCAGTCTCTGGTATGTCTTAACATTTTAAAAATCCAAGCTTTTTAAAGGAAAAACATAAAAGTTTTACACTCTCCCATTTCCTTTCTCCACTACAACCAATATTTTGGAAGTGAGAGGTGGGTCAGTTATTATGCATTCAATATTTTTCTGAGCACAGAGTGAAATCTGGGTAGAAGAAATCATAGAACTGGAGTGAGGAAGGGGAAGGAATAGATAAGAGTGTGCCTTACTTGTCTGACTCCCTAACAAGACTCTAAGCTGCTTTCTGACAGGGTTTTTATCTATAAAATTCCTATGCCATACATGATGATTTGCCCAGAGTACGTGTCAATTCCTTTTCCTTGATGTGTGTTGAGAAGCACAGGCTCTGAAGTCTGATTGTCATTGTTTCAATGCCTCCTCTGCCAGCTGCTATGAATCTTGGGCAAGCTACTTATTCTTTCTGTGTCTCAGACCCACCATCTAGCATAGTGGGAAAATAGGAATACAGGAGACTCAAGAGATGTGGGTTCAATGCCTGGGTCAGGAAGATCCCCTGCAGAAGGAAATGGCAACTTGCTCCAGTATTCTTCCCTGGAAAATTCCACGGACAGAGGAGCCTGGTGGGCTACAGTTCACGGGGTGGTAAACAGTCAGATATGACTGATCATGCATACACATGACATGACATGTCATGACAGAAATGCTTCTGTCAAAGGCCTTTTTTGAAACTTAACTGAGATATTAAATGTAAGAGGCTTAGAATAATACATGGGCCCAGCGTAAGCTTTCAATAAATATTAATCACAATTTTGAGATATAGCACAGCATGGTGTTTGAGAGTAGGGCTCTGAAGCCAGGCTATCTGAGTTCGAATCTCTGTTCTACTCATTCCTTCTAATTTTTCCAAGGTGACCTTAATTCTTTATGCTGTTTTTATATGACATACATTCAACAAACACTAATATTATATTGAACAGTTAAATGAACAATTTAAAAGTTAAAATTAGTCCAAGGTAAGTAGTTAAAACAATGCTAATTCTGACATCTGATTTGGTTTGTGGCCTTGTTTTTCACATTAATACTGACATGAAAACCTTAGTCAGATGTGCCTGGTTTATAAACCACAGGACAAGCTTTTGCCTTGTCTTTCTTTTCCATTGCCCACCCTCAAAATATGCAATTCAAATGATGAGAAATTGAAATATCAAAAAGAACACATTCAGTGCACTTCAAAATAGCAAGCATTTCCCTAATTAGTAAGTTGTTACAAACTGAAGGATTTGGGAAATGGGATGGATTGACAACATTTTATAGGGAAGAAAGAATTAGATTTAAGAACTTTAGTGTTTATCCAGGAAAGATTAAAAAAAATAAAATAATATCCTTGGAAACTACATGGCAGTTTCTAATAGGAAAGATTTTTAGTCACTTATCACTGTTTGCAGGAGTGTTTCATAGTTTCTGACAGTAGAACGCTTGCTTAAGGAAAAAAAAAAAAGATACCACCACCCACATTTTGTCTGGAGTTAATATGTATTTTTCCACTTGTCAGAGTGTGGGAGGCTCTCTGTTTATGTAATTACAGCTTTCAAAAATTGCTTAAATAGACATGAGTAAAGAAGTGAAACTGCATGTGGAATATTCGGATGACACTGAATATGTTGGGTCTATGGGATTTTCTTAGAAAAACTGAGATGTTTTTTCAGCTCTCGCTTGGCTAGAACTGTGCTTTATTGGAGGTTCAGAAACAGATTTTCCACAGTTGCTGACAATCCTGACAATGGTCTTGATGAGTTTTCCATATAAACAAGCTCCCCGAAACAACTGAACCCACCTCTGTCAAGGACACTTGGGAAAAAGCCACGAATTCTGTCTTCCCATATAGCCTGGGGTGTGGCGTAGCCAAGGAGATCAGGAGGAGGGAGGCAAACCCTGACCAAACTTGCTACAGTTTTCTTCTTTTCCTCATGGGTTCATCTTTATATCATATTAAGAACAGAAGAATTAGACATGAGTGTGAGTGCAGAATGAACAGGAGGTTGAGAAAAAATTGGGCTTGTGTTTTTGAGGGGCAAATGGTCACCCTCACTCACCTTTATTCATTTTTTTGAACTGGTAAAAATATGATGAGTATGTTTTTCAAAGTTCCTTGTGTCTTTATCATGGTTCATATTTTTAAATCTATTTTTTAAATTTCTAAACAGCTTTACTGAGGTCAATTAATATACCCTAAACTTCATATTTTAAAAGTATACAATTTGGTAAGTTCTGACATATGTATAAAATCAAGAAATAAATATATTCATCATGTCCAAACATTTTTGGGCCCTCTTGAAATCCTCCTTCCTGCTCCTCCTTGTCTTTCTGCCTCACTTCTCCCCATCACCACCTCCTCATCCTCTGGTAAGCCACTGCTCTGCTCTCTGTCTTAGTAGATGGGTTTGCATTTTCTAGAATTTTATAGAAATGGAATCACACAGAATGTATTCTTTTTTGTAACAATTCTCTCACTCAGAAAAATTATCTTGAAATTCATCCATCTTCTTGTGAGATTTCTTTCTTTCCTTTCGCTGAGTAGTATTCCAAATCGTGTAGGATATATCACAATGTGTTTATCCACTCATCTGTTGATAGACATTTGGATTGTTTCCAAACGTTAGCTATTACAAATAAAGCTGCTATGACATTTGTGTACAAGTCTTTGTATGGATATGTGCTTTTGATTTCTTTTGGATGAAAAACTAAGAATGGAATGACAGAAACACATGGTAAGTATATTTTTAAATTTTAGAGAAACTACTAAACTATTTTTCAAAGTAGTTATACCATTTTAGATTCACACTAGCAGCACTGAGAATTCTGGCTCCTTCATATCACCAAACACTTGGTATGGTCAGATGTTTCAACTTTAGCCATTCTAAGAACTGCAATTTTAATTGACATTCCCCTAATGACTGGTAATGTTGAGCCGCTCTTCATGTGCTTATTTGCCAACCATATATCTGTTCAAATTTCTTTTTACCCATTTTTCGTTGAGTTGTTTGTTTTCTTAATATCAATGTACATTTTATATTTTTAAATAAATTATTCTATTAAGAAGGTTAACTATCCTGGCTCCCAGGTTGGGTGGGGCTGCAGGCTATGTTCAGCAACTGGGTAGGGCCATATGCTCAGCTCTACTGCTAGGTTAGATTGTAGGCTGGGCACCATGGCAGGGCAGTACAATAGACTGGGCTCTGAGGATGCTCAGTATCACTGTTTGGGCTCCCCTGTCATGCCACTAATGGTTATGCTGAGTATGGCCAGGGCTGCTGGCTTAACTCCCTGCCAAAGTGGGCAGTAGGATGCAGCTTCTGGGTATCTGTGGCCAGGCTTCCCAGAGGGGTGGGACTTGAGACTGTGCTGAGCAGTTGGGCGGGACTGGGTGGGTTCTCTATCCGCTGAATGGGTTCCATATCCGCTATGACCAATTGACTGGGAGTCCAAGTCAACCTAGTTCCCTGGCCAGAGGGGGCCATTGGCTCTGCAGATGCGCAGAACTTCTGGCTGGCATGTCTGGTCAGGTGCTGCTGTGAGCAGGGACATTACCCACAAGATCTAAGTGCTGTTTACTGTAAGCCCACCACAGTCTTCTCCATCTATATCTGATCCACAGTAGTCGAGCTCCATATATCCCTCCAGTGATACCCATGAGAAGAGATTGGAATGAGCCTTCCAGGAAGTATCCCACAACTTTGGCCAAGCTGGATGTCTATCTTGGGCTCTCCTTTATCCACTGGAGAAACTGTAGGCCCAGGAGGACCCTCTCAAAGCAGAGCCGTGCAGGCCTGGGGAAAGGCCTGAGGTCAATGTAAAAGTACTCCTCTTACCTTTACATCGTGGTCCTTCTCAGTCCATGTTGTCTTGGAGGGTGTTCCAGCATCATCCCTGGTTCTGGGAGTTTCATCAGCTAACTCTAAGTTTAGTGTGCTCTTCTTGTTCTAATAACTTAAAGTTGATCCTGAGGTTACTGTTTGAGACATATTTTTCTAATATTTTTCTAATATTTAATTCAATAAATTTTCTTCTACTGTAAGTCAGTCAGTCAGTTCAGTTGCTCAGTTGTGTCCAACTTTTTGGGACCCCATGAACCACAGCACGCCAGGCCTCCCTGTCCAGCACCAACTCCCGGAGTTCACCCAAACCCACGTACATTGAGTTGGTGATGCCATCCAACCATCTTATCCCCTATTATCCCCTTCTCCTCCTGCCCTCAATCTTTCCCAGAATCAGGGTCTTTTCAAAAGAGTCAGCTCTTCACATCAGGTGGCCAAAGTATTGGAGTTTCAGCCTCAACATCATTCCTTCCAAAGAACACCCAGGACTGATCTCCTTTAGGATGGACTGGTTGGATCTCCTTGCAGTCCAAGGGACTCTCAAGAGTCTTCTCCAACACCACAGTTCAAAAGCAATAATTCTTCGGTGCTCAGCTTTCTTCATAGTCCAACTCTCACATCCATACATGACCACAGGAAAAACCATAGCCTTGACTAGATGGACCTTTGTTGGCAAAGTAATATCTCTGCTTTTTAATATGCTGTCTAGACTGGTCATAACTTTCCTTCCAAGGAGTAAGTGTTTTTTAATTTCATGGCTGCAATCACCATCTGCAGTGATTTTGGAGCATCTTCTATTGTAGTTTACTGCTAAGTACTATCCTACAAATTTTGATATGCTTTTCTGTGTTCATTAGTTCACAATTACTTTCTAATTTACCTTTTAAGTTTTTCTTTAACTCATACAATATTTGGAAGAGTATTATTCATTTTCCAAATACTTAAGACTTTTCCAGAAACCTTTCTGTTGTTAATTTCTAAATTAATTTTGTTAAGGTCAGGAAACATACTTTGTAGGACCTGAATATTTTCAAATTTATTGAGATTTGTATTCTGTTTTAGAATATGGCCCATCTTGGTTGATGTTTAATGTGCAAACTTAAAAAGAATGGGCAGCTTGGTTGTGATTGTTCTTTATGAAGAATTCTAGTTTGTAAGTAGAAGGATAGCTTCATATCATTATTATTGCATCAAATATTCAAGATTAACCTCTGAACACTGCAGTGTCTACTCCATACTAGCAAAGACTTTAGCCCAAGCATGGGCTTGTTCCTACAGAGTCATAAATGGCTATGATCCCACTCAGACTCTCAGGCTATTCAGTCTATCAGACAGTATTAGACAGCAATCTCTGGAGTAACAAGTACAAATCAAGATCCCTGAGTAATCTGTTTGGCACAAAGAATGTTCCTATTCTTGAATGTGTATGTTTGAATTTACTATCAGAGGAAAATCAGATGGTGTATAGGTGAGGGAAGAACACATGTACCATGTTCTTGGAAAGATACATACAGTTGTTGGGGAGATTTGTCTTCTCAAAGTGCTCAAATCAAACTTTCATTTTTCCTTTTACTTGTTAAAGCAGTTTTTCTAATTCCTCCATTGAAAAGCATAGAGACCTAATATCTAAGATGTGCTGTTGTTGTTTTGAGAAGAAAAATAATGTAGAAGAAATGGCTTCTAAATTAAGCCTTTCAGGATTCAAATTTTGGCTTTTCCACTCAAGATGACTTATGCCACAGAAGATTAACATGCAGATGGAAAGAATTAATATATTTAAACACTTAAAACAGTGACTCAATAAGCATTAGTTGTTATTATTGCTGGAAAATTTTTAAAATGTGATGAATCCAAGGTAAGTAAATCTAAACTTGGCAAAGTAATTCAAAATCATTTTAATTCTAGTATTCATCTGTACAGTTTTTTTCTTCATTTTAAAGGAAAAAATATATTGCTTCAACAAAAATGGGAGTAGCTTTCTGTGTCTGCTGGGATCCAGTTCTGCACTGCGAGCTGTCATGTAAAGGCAGTGTGGCTTAGACATTCATACAACGTGTACTCATATTCTTTTGCATCCCTGCCAAAATCATTTAGAGATAGCAAATCAGGGCTGAACAGCAGCTTTCTATACACAATTAGATGTCAAATTATTACCAATTAAACCCTGTGCAGTTATGGTCCAAATTAAAAGAGTTTATTGCTCAAATTAAGGTTTTTGTGAATAAAGAATATTCAGCACTTTCTTATAATAGAATGAGCTCTAAGTATGCTCACAATATTGACTTATGAGTATTTGTTCTTTTTTGATTGTTGTTTCTAAGGATTCCCATCTATATAACCAGAATCAAATGGTCATATTAAGTATATACGAAGAAGAAGATTGAATGAAATGAGGAATCAAGGTTTTGGTTTTGTTTTTTTTTTCACATCCAGTAGTACAGGATGAAAATGAACTCCAACTAATTTGGACTTTCTTTCAATTGTATTGATTCTCCTATGAGGAGAAAATAAGAATTATGTTTGACTTTCTGAAATGTGTATTTTTTTAACATTATAGAAAGCCTCAGTACTATTTGTCAATATTAATTTTAAAGTGCCCTGTTCCCTTTGTATTATGTATGGTGCCATTTCTAAAATTAAACTAGATGTCACATCAATTGCTTATATCCTCATTAGTAGGAATCATGTTTGATATTACACTATAGGAATTAATTCCAAAAATAATTTCTTGGCTGGTAATTGATTTAATAGAGTTAATGTGAAGTTTATTTTTCTGTAAATTTACTAGGAAGTGGTAGAAACAATGATTTGGGGATTTTAACAGATGGTAAAGAGGCTAACAACATTGCTTTTTATCTTGAAGATCTCTGTCCAGCAATATATTTTTTTGATCAGTTGAGATTATTGAAGTGGAAGACAAAGTAAACATATGAAGATGAATTGAGCTGATGTAAGAAGAATATGATTCTGTAATGCATGTGTGCATGTTAAGTTGCTTTAGTCATGTCTGACTCTTTGCAACCCCACGGACTGTAGCCCACCAGGCTTCTTTGTCCATGGATTCTCCAGGCAAGAATACTGGAGTTTGTTGCTATTCCCTCCTCCAGGGGATCTTCCCAATCCACGGATCAAACTCGCCTTTCTTATATCTCCTACATTGACAAGTGGGTTTTTTACCACCAGCGCCACCTGGGAAGGCAATGGTTCTCTAATACTTGAAGTTTTTTCTAGTTTATGAACTTCTTAGTTAGATAATGTCTTTTCCTATTGGTTTATATTTTTCTGATTTTGACTCTATTATCAATTACCTACTGCTTATTATATTAATATTTGTATCTGGGGTTTTGAGAGTCATAATCAGTAAACCTCACTGAAATCTGGTTTTGTGTCCTGATGCATTTGATATTTTTTACTTCTTCAACAGACCATCACTTTGCTTTCATAAGAGAAATGGAACTTTATTTATTTATTTATTTTTTTAAAACCATGTTGTGGGGCAGCTTTCCGCCCCCGGGGGGCGCCTGCCGAAGGCCAATGAAAGAACCGTACGCTGCCAGCTCTCCTGCTATCCCCTGCGGAGTGAATCTAACATGGTGGACCGAAATGGAACTTTAGACAATAGTAGAATGGTACCTGCTAAGAAGTACTTTTTTATACAAACAAGGCAGAAATGCTACTAGCTTGCTGTGGTGACGGGGCATGTTAACTTCTCACTGTGTCTTTCTGCTTAGGAATTAAAGACAGACTTGTCAGTAATAATTTCCAGAATAATTTTTAAAAATCTGTGATTCCCTCTCTTGTCAGTTTTAATAAAGAGTCACTACTCTCTGAGCTTGCTTGGAAAATTGTTACCTATCAGCAGGATAGAAGACAAACATATACAATATTGACAGCTGTAGAAAGTATGTCCCTAATGATGGCAATTAAGAGGTAAAAATTGCTTTTTAAAAAACACAGTCATTTGTAAATTTTCTTTTGAAGATATAACTTGAGTTCTAGAAAGCTGACAATTGAAACTAGTAGTCAAAAACTAATTTTATAGTCTAACCTAAAAGCAAGTTTGCTCTGATGAGGGGTCAAACGGTGAACTAGACAGAAAAAGACTCCATAATGCTTGAATCAACCCAATACATGTATCTAATCACTGATAGAATTTGTGTGAACAATGATCTTTTATCATAAAATTTAAATATATCATTATTGAGAAACAATATAAGAACAATAAAATTCTCCCTGTGTACTGAGAGTGAAATCATTGTTTTATTTCAAACAAGTGTTTATGTTCCTCTGGTTAACTATAATGATTTACATTTTTAGTTAGACAATTTAGATCTGTTCTTAGGTTTGTCAGATTTATGTCATTATGACTATTGAACCTAACATTTTGTGTTGGTACTGGGGCAAGTTCAACATCTATGTAATCAACTTATTGTACTTCACTTCACTGTGTATATAGGAAATACAATTCAACTTGCAATATAATAAATATATAATATATTAAGTCATTTTATAGTGGTATCTAAGTAGAAATATAAAGTAGAACTCTGAGACTAGAATGAATGAATAAATGGCCTGCAAACTTGCTGGATGAATACATGAATGAGTGAATGAATGAGTAGAATACGTTGAATTTACTGGATCAGACTCAGTTTTAAAAATTTTGTGGAAGTATAAGCTCCCCTGAAGTGCATCTCTGATATGAACATTGGCTGCTCTGTAGAGAGGTTGTGCTCGCAGTGGGCTGATTTGTTCCGTAAGGTGCATACAACTCGAGTGGGATAATAAGTTAGGTGCCACCCACCATAACAGAACTTGTAAGGAGGAAAGTTCAATAATAAATGATTCTGTGTCAAATATGGCTAACAATGTATGAGGAATTTGAGATGGCCCCTGGTGTAAGGAGACCAGGAAAAGGAGAGCAGGGTCTGCTGTCATGAAGTCATGTTTTACAGCTTGATACTTTTCCTACTGCCATGCAGCTTAGCAGGAGAGACACCAATTATTGTCAACATGTTATTCAATTATTTTTTTTTAACCATCAGCTTGGAGAGAAATCATCTCAATGTCAATGTTACTTTTTGGGAGAGATGGATGGGGAGAAATAATTCAGGTTTGAAAATAGTCATCTAAATTTACAGCTGTATATGGTCAAACAACTATTGATGCTTGAGAGTTTCCAATTGCTGGTAATAGACTGGAAAAAAAGATAATGTGTTTGATCGATCAGCATGAACAAATTTCATTTAGGGGATCAATAACAGTTTATACTTGACAGAGCTGAGGGACCACATTTATTTTTTTCCTTTGATTGAATAAATGTTTTCAATGGGACTGCTAATGTAAAGCAATCCTAACTGTTTCTTAACTTGAGGCACAGCTTTGGCTGTGCTGTTATTGCAAGCTATGTGTATTTAAAACTAATATACAGAAAAGTGGATAGCCAGGGGCTGGAGCAGTTGAATGAAACTAATGTACAGTTTATTAAAACAACACATGGCAAGAGAAAGGTTTCATTTTCTTGGTGTCGAGCAATGGGAAAAATAGGAGAGAGACATCACATTTCATGGTGCTAAGCTTTTCTGGTGTTTATTTTCTTTGTCTCCCCCTCTTTTGATTAAGATTATACCCTTCATTGAATGAAATAAATTATAAGAAATATTAAGTAGCAAAAAAGAATCAAATACCTGTGACCAATAACCTCAGGGTGAATCTTCTCAAAGCACTCACAACACTGCCTGATTTAGCAATCTATATACACATCTGCCTGGCACTTTTTCCCTAGAGCCATCTTCCTATCAAATATAGCACTTAGTTCAGTAAAGGTTTGTTGAGTGAATAAACGGTTGAATCAATGTCTAGTGATGATGGAGGATAAGTCACCTCAGTTGTGTCCAGCTCTTTGTGACCCAATGGACTGTAGCCCACCAGGATCCTGTGTCCATGGGGTTTTCCAGGCAAGATACTGGAGTGGGTTACCATGCCTTCCTCCAGGGGATCTTCCCGACCCAGGGATGGAACCTGTATCTCTTCCTACTCCTGTATTGGCAGGTGGATTCTTTACCATCCTGCCAAATAACCTTATCGCTGATCCGTTCATTTGGCTCAGTTGGTAGGCCTGAGTTTTGGGATATCTGCCCACTGTGCAGGATGGAAGCTCTCCTCACTTTCTGGATGCAAAGGTCGTGTGCAACTCACCAAATGGTATCACTACAGGAGAGAGGTTTCCCACTGATTGTCTAAAAAATGGAAGTGAAGGTGAAAGTCCCGTGCACTATACAGTCCATGGAATTCTCCAGGCCAGAATACTGGAGTGGGTTAGCTTTTCCCTTCTCCAGGGGATCTTCCCAACCCAAGGATGGAACCCAGGTCTCCCACATGGCAGGCAGGTTCTTTACCAGCTGAACCATAAGGGAAGCCAATGATGGGTAGGTATTTGGGTAGTTCTGGTTGCAAAAAGATGAAACTGGCATTTTAAGCAGAGGAATTTCCTGATCACTTTCTTTTTCTTTCACATCGGAGAGAAATAGTGCGTCTTTGAGCTGGGAGCCATTTTTATTAGCCTTCAGGATTCCTTCCTCTGAAGGACTGTCATTTCTACCACCCTGATTTCCTCTCTGGGATTAGAAAACAGAGATTTTAGACACACAGCTTTTCCTTTGTCTTGCATGCATCCTAAGTCACTTCAGTCATGTTGGACTCTTTTGCGATGCTGTGGACTTTAACCCGCCAGGTTCCTCTGTCCCCCGTATTCTCCACGCAGGAATACTGGAGTGGGTTGCCATACCCTCCTCCAGGAGATCTTTCCGACCCGGGGATTAAACTCACTTCTCTTAAATCTCCTGCCTTAGCAGGCGGGTTCTTTACCACTAGCGCCACCTGAGAAGCCCTTTCTCAGCCTTAGTTATAGTAGAAGAGCTCTCTACAGAGGTCTTGGGTCAAGTTCCACGATAGTCCAACCACTCTATTGATGTTTCCTTTCACAGAGATATGGCGGCACCACTATCAGGAACAGGACAGTCAAGCTATTTTATGCAAATACCTTCAATTAGAAAAAGAGGGGGTAAAGTTTCCCCAGCAAAGAGTTTCCTTTCTCTGAACAATGTATACAAATTCTTCCCCAAGAGGCTGGAGTTGCATCGCCCTGTAATTACGTTTGCGACGATACAGATGACAAGCGTGCCTTGAAAAGTGGGGGAGATGCCAATAGTACATACAGCGCCTGGTTCCAGCTGCCTCCGCCAGCTCCAAGTTCCCCGGCATGTGCCTCCGAGTGAGAGCGGAGCTGGTGAGAAGCTGCTCCTGAGGAGGAGAGCTGTGCCAGGTCTATTTTAGGCACCGGGGCTTTGAATTGTTTAAAATGCATATTGTTTGCGTACATCTCACAAAGGGAAATGCCAGCTCCCAATGCCCCGGGGCAGCTTGTATGTCAAAAGATTAAGTCTTCAAGTCCTACAGCCGAGGGGTCATTATCAATGTACTTCCAGGTCACCGTGGATGCAGCAGAGTTTGAGGCAATGGTTGACCTTTGGATGGCTCTTTAGGTGGATGTGGCTTCTTAAGGCATAAATAATCATTTTTAATTTGTTTGTCTGAGTTCTGTTTGTTTATGAATGCAAATGTATTGCAACATATGTGACTTAACTCTTCTTGGGAAGAGAAAAGCAGTTTTCATAGCATTTCTCTCTTTCTAAACAAAACACTTAATGCAGGAAAGAAGAGGACAGAATAAATAATAGCGATTAGTCAATTATATTCTGTTACTTGGCAGTTTGAGATGATCATTTTAAAATTGTGCTTTAAAGTGATCAGTGTTAAAAAACTCCCTCAGTATTACAAAAACAGTCTTTGTTCCTTTCCTCACATATTTGCTAAAATTTAAAATAACTTGAAGATGCGTTAAAAATCTTCCAACTATTTATATACTTTTGCCTTTAAATCAAAGTTTTTTGTTTTGGAGGGACTAAGTGTTCATACTAGGCTTATCTGGGACTGAATTAATTTCTGATATCTTTTGTGATCTCTTCACTTCTGTGGAGGTACAAAAGTTGAATATGAAGTAAAATAATAAATCCCAGAACAATAAGCAATACTCATGATTTCAACAAGCTTCCTTTTACTGCTATCAACTAGTGTCTACTATTCTTAAGGCCCTGAAAGTTAAAAAAAAAAAAAAAAAAAAGACCTGCAACTTATGCCTAAATGAGGGAAATAAAGCAGAGGGGATCTTGGAAATACAGTGGTGAGCAGTAATTAATTACATTATTCTAATTTAGCTATTAAAAGCAATATATTTAATGGAGCATGAGTGATCTGTTCCTGTTGTAGTGAAAATTCACGTTGGCTTTACAGACAGTAGAAGGTCTCTGAAGAGTGTGTTATGAAACACAGATTATATCAAGATAACTATTGTAACAGGTAAGTGACATTAGCTATTTTAAGAATAACAGTGACAAGTTTGTAATGGCACAATATGATAGAAATTTATATTTTGGTCTCATAAAAGCCAAAACAGGTATTCTGAATTGGTGGCTGCCTGTCCTCTAAGTGGTGATTCAAGGAGCCAGACCCTTTTCATCTTGTGGGTTTTGCCTTCTTGATGCATGGCACCCAAACACAGCCAAGACACTCCGACCCACCCCCAGGCTGGCAGAAAGAGCATGAAGGACTTTGTGTGGGAGGCTTTTGTGGGTCAGTCACTTCCACTCAAAAGTTACTCACTGGAGCTAAGTTTAGTGGCCACACCCTACTACACAGAAGGGAGGAAAAGACAGTCTAGCTGTGTTCTGAGGAAGAAGAAGAAGAAATAAGTTTGGTGAAGAGCTAGCCAGCATTTGGCACAGCTATGACATTTTAAAATGACATCACATCACTATTAGTTCCAGTGATAATAAACTCCACAGTGGATGTGACACTTTATACCACAATACCCAGAAGAAAGCCATTTACTTCTTTCAAAGTAAAAGATTTTGAATAACTGCACTTTGCACTGTCTGTAGTGATATATTTACTTTTGAAAGAAGATATGGCAAGGGTCCCAAGCCCTCTTGGAGAATTGCTGCAGCCATGGAGAGTGGTGATGGAAGCAGAAGTCAGCTCCGCTGTAAACCTTATGTTGGGTCTCTGGCTTCCAGACAGCCCTGGTTTCTATCCAGACCCACTGAATGGTCATGCTTGGAAACAAGCAATCCCATCTAACATGCTCCCATTGGCTTGGCTCTTGCGACACCAGCTAGTTAGGCAGTAGGTGGTAAACATTTTCTAAAAAATTCTATTTTTTAGTAGCTGACTTAATTTTCTTTTGATCTTTCAACAAAACTTAATAGAAGTAGTTGTACATATCATAAATGACAGTGACATGGGTACATTTACAATGGCATATTTAGCTGAATCATTAATATTTAGATCTTTAATATAATTTACTTAAGTAATTTATACTGATTTTAAATATGTGCTGATTTCCAGGATCATTATTGCTATTCTTAAGCCTGTGACATTTGCAACTCCACATCTCTGTACTGCTCCAGTTGTTATCTTGTCCTTTTTTTTTTATCCTTTTCTTTCTCTTTCTCATGTTCCTTAACCTCTGGCCCATAGACTAATAAACTAAGTTTCTACTTTGTGGAGGTGCTGTCTGTTCCTGAGTTGTAATGAATGCCTCCTCATTAATCAGAGAGCAGAGATCTTGATGGAGATGTCCCCTTTTCTTCAGTAAACCTGATGTCACAGTGCTATGTCAGGGACTTGTACTGGGTCTTTGGTCTCTATTTTTTTTGTGTGTATAACATCCAGATAAAACCCACAAAAGGATGCAAGGATTATATAAACAATTACCAAAGTGGTATCATTGACAGTATAGAGCCTGTGCTGATTTGAAACATTCAAAAGGGTTAAATTTTTCTTTAGAGCAATGGCATAATTTAATAATTAGTTTAGATATGTATTTCACCTATTATAGAATTATAAAATTTCTCTGAGAAGCTGAGAAATACCATTTGTATTTATTATAATAAGATCAATTTAGTGAATAACCTGATAAATTCATCTTATTCTTCCAGACCTCAGGACAAATAAGGATCAAGAATTCAAGTTGATTCCTTGATTCCAAAAGAAATAGTACAAAATGAATGAAATTTTAAAAAGTAATTGCTTCTCTAGTCACTTGGCCCAGGTACTGTTGAAATAAAATTATTTTTACTTGAAATTAGGAACTTTTTATATGGGTGAAAAATATGGAATTCAGACCATGTGGATGTTCTGTGTACATTAACTCACTTTTTCAAAATCCTGGATGTCCAGAGTGACTTCAGATTGCAAGAGAATGATTGGGTCTAGTGTTTCCATGAAGGAATTTCTTCTTGGTATTTCTTAGGAGAATTAATGTCTTTATGAATCTTAAATTCTAGAAAAAATCAATTCAGAAATCGAGAAAATGTATTATTTCTATAGGAATTAAAGCTAAACAATCCTCATAGAAACATTAATGGGACAACTTCACAGCAGAGGCAAGAGTAACAAATGCTAACATGTGAAGTCTGAGAATAAAGCTGATGCTTCTTGGAACAGGGGATGGATCAGGGGAAATAGAAGTGGTCAAGATACTAATGAGTCAGGCTTGTTTAGTTCTAGAATAGCGGAAGTGAAGTGAAAGTTGCTCAGTCGTGCCTGACTCTCTGTGACCCCATGGACGCTGCAGTCCGCTAGAATAGTTGCCAGGTTGTAAGCTGTGTCTGTGGTCCTGTCTTTAGTTAGTGGTTCATCATCCTTGTAAATAAAATAAATATTAACAAGTTTATACATGTGGTATACATTATAGAAATCCTGTCAGTGATGCTCCAAGAATAAACAAGTTTTGGAAGGAATATAAATACTTAAATTGGTAATTTCGACATTTGATTCATGTACTGCCTTTAATTTTGCTGTGTGATCAAATGTTATTTTGTTCAAATACCACCCAATAATATTCACTGGCATTTTCTAGTGTTTGAATGTACTCCATAGGTTACCATTCTTTGTAAATAATACTAAACTTAATAGCTTTTATTTATTAAGTAATTTATGACCCTATAATATCAACTATAGAATATGAAAAGTTTTGAAGGTATCAAGAAACAGAAAATCAGTCAGCTCATTGTCAGACATGTTTTAAATCAAAATAAAACATTCATTTAATACTATATCTCTTTTTAACAGAGAAGTTCTGAGACTTTAACCCTGTCACATCGAATGAGTCATGTTAATATGATGGTCACTCATTACCATTATATAAAGACAGTGTTATGAAAAATACAGTAATAACATATTTTTTAAAAAATTCCTGAGAATTTGCAGAAATTCCAGATTTTCGTTCCCAAGTCCAAGAGATTTGTGTTTATTGAGAATTTGGAAATCCTATTCAGCTCTCACAGTAAGTTGAAGTGAAGGAATACTTTTAAACTCAACAGCTAGAGTGAGCAACTGAACCTCTAGGGTACAGTTTGAGTAAATTCAATGTTAACAGCTCCACTCAATACAGAGCAATGCTTTTAACTCTAGTAATACCAATGTGGGTGAATTCAGGTACTATCCTCTGAAATGTGAGGGTAAAATAAAAATCTAGCTGATGGGTTTAAGATTAAATTGCCAAGGCATTTGTTGAAAACATTAAACATAGTAGGACAGATTGTAATCCCCTGTAATAATTTAATACTATTCAAAGCAGGTTATCGTCTAAGACGTGATTTATCATGAAGTATACTCCTCAACCCCAAAGAGGTCCAGGTTATACCACATACTTCTCTCGTGAGAACTGGAACTCTTCATGTTATTGATATATTTAGCAAACGTTCCTCTGCAGGCCCTGTTTTTCTGGATGGAGTGACATTATTTGACTGGATACAAGGCAACTCTATAAGCCTTCATTTAGTATCTGAAGAGTTATTTTAAGACTGAATGCCCTGGAAAATAACAAACAGCTTTCAGCTGCAGGGACATCCTTCAGTTCTCCACCTCAGTTGTGTTTTACTTGATTACATGATCAACAAGTCATTAGGCTTCAGTGGGAAACTACGAGCAGACCAAGAGAAAAATCATCTTTCTAGGTAATCTTTTCAGATAGTACAGTCCTACCATTTTATGAAATAGGATAGAGATAAAACTGAGGCCTTTTTCTATGTTGTGATAGATGGGCTGGAACAGAAATTATGGGATCCAAGCTCAAGCTTTGTTTCTGTGTGCTACTGGGTAAGTCAGTTGTTCTCTTGTTAAATAAATACAGTAATAACATGATTTTTGAGAATTTGAAGAAACTCCAGGTTTTTGATCCCAGAGATTTATGTCTATTGGGAATTTGGCAATCCTATTCTCGCTTGCTAACTTTGAAGTTCTTGTTCATAAAAAAATAGACTGAACTGGATGTATTTTTGATATACTACAGCAATAAAGGAGCTTGATTTTCACTGCCACTGCCTTGGTCCATGCCCTTATTCACTCCAACTTAACTATTTCACTTTTGATGATTCTAGTCTCACATTTCTCTCTCTCATCTTCCACGTTACTGTTATATGTCTCTCTAAATACAAATATGGTTATTTCACTATTCTGTTTACAACTCCTCAATGGTTTCCAACTTTCTATAAAAGAAAGGAGAATTATTTTGGGTGGCATTTAAAATTCTTTATGACTTGGTTCTGTTTCTATCTCCAGCCTCATTGCTTTTTATTCCTCATAATACATCCATCATTATATCTTACCCTTCTACATAAAAAAATGAAAGTATATGAAATTGATTTTGTTCTCAACCTACTCTTAATTTTGACTTTATACTTATACTATTACACCTGGAAGAAATCCCCTTTCTCACCATTTGTACCTAGTATCCTTCCTTTCATTTAAATGAAATTTTCTTTGCGTTTCCACTCCACAGGAAGAGTTGATCATTTCTGACTTTAGGCCAACCACTCCATTTAGCACAAACTTCTATGTGACTGTGCTTATCACAGAGTATTAAAATTCTTAATTTTTTTTCTTATAGGTAATCACTAAATCTTATTTTTATACATTTAAATTTTTATCTATCTAGAGACTGTTGCCTGGCTAGTCCTAGATACATGATGGTTTAATGGAATTAGCATTAATAGATGCCAGCTCATTAAAATCAGGAAATGTAATTATTTTATTCACTACTGTATACTCAGTACCAAACACAACATCTGAAAAAATGTAGATGCTCATTGCACGTCTGTTACATGAATGATAAGTAGATTAATAAATGATCAATACTTTTTATGAGAAGATACCAACACAGGTTCATTTCAGCTGTAGTTATTGCCACTCTGGTCTTATGAAAAATTTACATTAGTAGATTATGTTAATTTGATGGGAATATGATCTTTTGAAAGATAGTATTAGTTTAACATGAAAGAGGAGAAAGTTAAATTAAAAACTTAAATTATCCTCTTAAGTCATTCGTACTCCAAAAATGGGCTTCAAAACTGGTCCTTTTATGCCTCTCATTATGTGCTACACTCAAGATCAGAAGGCGTTTAACCCTCGTTTCACCACATATACGCTTTGTTACCTGTTCCGTGTGCTACCACCTTCAACTGTATACTTTTGATCAGTCTCCTCATTTCAAAACTGGAGACGCAAATTATTTTAGACTTTACAAGGAAGAGTAAAGCCAATCTGTAGAATAGTCAGCTTGTAATCCATATACTGCCATGCAAAGGAAAGAAATTATTCTTCTATCCATATATATCCTTAATTCTGAAGTTATTCTTCAGGTCTAAACCAAGTCCTCTCTCCTAAACTTTAGTTCTAAGAAATTTGTGTCCTGTGAATGTGAAGATTAACCACTTACCTCCATCTGAGGAAGGAGTGTATGTTCTATTTAAAATAAAGAGAGTGCTTCTATACTTTCAATTTCCTCTTCCCCAAATGTATTGGTCAGCTTGGGCTCCCATAACAAAATATCATAGACTGGGTGGCTTAAACAACAAAAATTTATTTCTTGCAGTTCTATAGACTGAGAAGTCCAAGATTAAGGTGTTGGCTGATTCACTTTCTGGTAAGGTATCTCTTCCTGGTTTGCAGACAGCCATCTTGTCACTGTGTTCTCATGGCAGAGTGAGCGAGCTCTGTGGTATCTCTTCTTATAAGAATATGAATCCTGTCAGATCAGGACACTACTCTGATGATCTTATGCAACTTTCATACTTCCATAAGATGCTATCTCTGAAAGTGAAAGTCTCTCAGTTGTGTCTGACTTTGTGACCACTAACTGTAGCCTGTCAGGCTCCTCTGTCCATGGAATTCTCCAGGCAAGAATACTGGAGTGGGTAGCTGTTTACTGCTCCAGGGGATCTTCCAAATCCAGGGATCGAACACAGGTCTCCTGCATTGCAGGTGAACTCTTTATTGTCTGAGCCACCAGAGAAGCCCAAGAATACTGAAGCCCAAAAATACCGTAGTCTATCCCTTCTCCAGAGGATCTTCCTGACCCAGGGATCCAACCGGGAACTTCTGAATTGCAGGTGGATTATTTACCAGCTGAGCTCCCAGGGAAGCCCCAATACCAGGTAAACTGTCATCCCAGGGGAGGCGTGGTTAGGACTTCAACATACAAATGGTTAGGGGACACAATACACAGTAATACACCAAATAATAACCATGGAATATTTTTCATACTCTGTCATCAGATTTTCAGTGGACACTTATGCCTCATCCTGGTTATATGTGTTTTAGTTAATCAGCAGTGTGTATAGATTATATATAATTTATTGTGGCTTTTTGTATTTCATTTTATCTCTTAAACTTGTAAACCCCAATATTCCCATCCCTAAACCTCTATTGGCTATGATTAAAGCTTAATAAAGATTTTTTGGGCAAGGAATAAAAAGATTCTCTTCTACATTTTTGTTAATTTTATGAATTAGCAGGAGATATTCAGAAATAGAGTTGCCTACATGTTGTTTGAAAATTGTTTACAGCAAATAATGAACAAAGCAAATCAGATTGCCAAAGGCCTAGCTGTTTAGAAAGTGTAGCACATTATTAATTAAAATACAAGTCAGCTTTTCCAGCACTTGTAGCCCGTGGGTATCGAATGTACTCCACTTGATTGAATCAGGTAGTGGCAGCACAGGCATTTTTTATTTTGTGCTGAAAGGGGTAACAAAAATGTAAAGCTCTTTTCTGCTACTTCATTTGAAAAAATATTATTTTGGAATGAAGGCCTACCAGCTGCAGCAGACAGGCAGAAATAATATAAAATCTACATTATACCCTTGCACTGTGATTTTAAACAAGGGGTCTACAACATCAGACGCTCTTCTGGCATTGTATTAGAGGCAGACCTTTGTCTATGGCCAAGGAAACAGTTTCCATGGAGATGCAAGAAGGCATTTGACAATGGTCACTGTTTTGGTGAAGAAAATTAATCCAAGCAGGAGACCAGTTTATAGTTATAAGATTTTTTTTCTGTGCAGGAGGAGGGGAAGAAAGTGTTGAGAAGTAGCAAAGAAGAAAAATACACCTGCCTTTTGGGTATTCTTTTTAGCATGCTGAAGTCAGTGAAATTGTGAGAAACCACAAACCATGTTTCCAGTTTCAGCCCTGATGAGAATTCTCAGGTAAAAGAAAAAAATAGTAAAGAGAATGTGATCTTTTATAATACACTTAAATATTTAGTTCACCCTTAGGATAAGTCAGGGAAATAACGATGAGAGTTTTTGTTTTTAATTCAAACACTGTTAACCATTAAAGTCAGAGCTAGCACTTTTTCATTCTGCCTTGTTCCAAGCTCTTCATGGAATTTTTATTCACTTTTTATTCATCTCTGAATTTCCTTTATCCCCCAAACTGGGAAAATAATTGAAATAGGCTTTTCATAAATGTTTGTTGAATGCCATGAACACATCAAACCATGATGCTCCATAGAGCAGTAAATACAATAATTTGAAAGGATTTGGGGTGCTACCTATACAGTCAGCTTTACTCAAGGCAGAAGCCCCTCTAGGTTCAACTTAGACAGTTTTGAAATATTCATTAACACTTTGAGGCCACTAGTGTTGGCCTCAAAAGAGAACATTTACAGTTTTAAAATAGTTTTAAAACTGTCTGGAGAATCCCAGGGACGGGGGAGCCTGGTGGGCTGCCATCTATGGGGTCGCACAGAGTCAGACACGACTGAAGCGACTTAGCGGCAGCGGCAGCAGCGAAGAAACAGGCTTTGTAACAATGGGCAGAACACTATGGACAAAAAGTAGAACAGAGTGAGTCAAGTGCTTTATTGACCTGTGGGAACTTGGTCTCATTCCTCACTGTCAGGGTATTTCTGGGAGAATTAGTTACCCCTGGTCAGGGGATTAAACTTCTTCCTCCCTTATTTCACTCAGGTTTGAAATTTTTATACCAATGGATCAGACTGATTTCTGTCTCTTGCAAGCAGATTTCCTAGATTTTTAATTCGTGTATCCCTACAGTTCTCAAGTTAAGGCATTCAGTGAAGCAAATTGAATAGCAATCAGATTCACTCAGTTCTATTCCCCGTTTTAGTCCACGTCTGCGACATTCTAATTCATGATCATTCTCAAGGTAGGTTTTGCTCTGAGAGTTTAGTTGAACTTTGCTCATAATTTTGAAAGCTTTACCTGAGTAAGGAAGCTCTTCCCTGACCCAGGCTCACGATGGCCTGACATGTTCCTTTGGCCTCAGAGAGGGTTCAGGTATCTGTCTGCAGCCACAGTGAGAAGGAACTGGCTCATGAGTCAGTATTCCAGAAGCAACTTCCTGTCTGGCCTCCTTGGAAGGATGCTCTACAATGGCAAATTACATGTCTCCACCCTCCCTCCCTTCTTCCCTCCCTCTCTCTCTCCTGTTTTCCTCTTCTTATAAAATACATGCTAAATCTGTCTGTTCCCCCCCTCTCTTTTGTTCTCTTCTTTCATTCCTTCTTTCCCGTGTTCAGTATGAGGTCATGTTATTTTTTTCAGTCATTTTTAAGCCACTGCCTTGTCAACACTCCTTCCAGAGTTCCCACCTTTCCTTATTTCTTTTCTCTGCTTTAGGTCCAAAATGATTTTTTTTCCTACCAAATGCCTGTTCTGCCTAAAGAACTTGCCTTAGGATTTAAGGGCACATATATACAAGATTGCAAATTGATCGTTGAAAAATAGATGGCCACATCTTTTTTTTTCCTCTTGTTTCCCAGGCTTGATAAGCTGTTTGCTGGGCCATGAGATGACAGACAGTTTTCAAAGCTATCTTGGCCTTTCTTGTTTTTTAACTTCTTCTCTCGTGGAAATGTAAATCTTCACTCACTGTTGTAGAGCAACTGATTGTGACCTAATGTGTTAGCAGTTCTGTTCCCTGAAAACTAAAAATAGGCCCTAATCTTCTCAACATGTGAGGATCCAAAAGGGGTTCTTTGATTAATATCTGCCTGTATATACTGGCACCCGTGTCCTCCTTCCAGCACCCCGCTGGTGGGGGAGGGGGTATTGTGAAGGGGAGGCAGAGTGGCAGTGTTCCCGTTTGTTGTGGATAACTTGTCTTGTGTCCAGGTTCTAGCTCTTCCCTGACTTCTGTGCTCCATTGAGGAAGCCACTTCAGTAAGCAAACACTAAAAAATATACCACCAAACATAAGCCACATGTTTTTCTTTGATTTTGAAGTTTATTTCATTTTTTTCATTTTCTATGTCAGTCTTCAAAAGTTTCGCACAGCCATATTTCGCTGCCTAGAATTCTGGAGAACCTAGTACTCAGTGATGCTTAGTAATTAAATAAACCCTCTCCCCACAAAAGACCTTGGCATCAAAGTTCAAATTATCATCTTTTTTTTTTTAAATCACTGGTTGCCTTTGCGGGGGTGAATGAAATGCCCATTGCTAGTAGTTCTGATAGGCTCAACACCTGCCTGTATTTGAAATCCTCATTCAAGTACATATTGGGTCAAACCCCAACCAGATGTAGGTACACAGCCAAGTTATTGGATTTCTTGATGATGAATAGAAAACAGACAATGCACCTGTCTGGTTGCAGAAAGGATTTGCATAAAAATGAAGGAACAGTACATACGCTTATGTAAAGTGTTGATGAACAAGATCACCTATATATATATGCAAAAAAAAAAAAGCCATACAGTTTTTCTAAATGAAATCATGTGAGATGGTGTAAAAACACACACACACATTTGCCAACAATTAGGAAATGTGTTGATAGGCTGGGGCCATGTTAGAAAGATTTGATTTCCTGGCACTTTTATCCTCTGAAGAAGGGAAACACTATTCTGCCAGTCAATTAGGTATTAGATTAGTGAGGGAACTAATTACAAAATGCTCTTTGTCATTTGATCATCAGTGGTTAAGGCTGAAGGTGGTGGGTGGTGAAGATTAGGAAACACACTATCCATAGTGATGTGAGATAACAAAACAGCAACACTTTTTAACGAACATCAAGTCTCCAAAGTGGATAATATGGCTGGTATTAACTCTGCTGTGAAGATTTCAGATTCTCAACTTAAATCAACTGACTTTTTTTTTTTTTTTTTCTTTTTGGCCACTCTGGGCAGCATGCAGAACTTCCCATGGCCTCTGAACTGGAAGCGCAGAGTCTTAACCACTGGACCACCAGGTAAGTCTCTGAGGAGGAGTTTCTCACTGAGAAATAAGTGATAAAAAAGATAAAGAAAAAAGTTTTCTAGCTTGTTCTATCTTGTTTTTAAATCTGAAAATACCATCAGTTTGTTCCTGAAGTTGCTCTTGCATGGCGTTATCTGTCTGGAGCAGCCCCTTCTTTATCCTACAGGCCACCATACTGTTTAACTCTTTCCCAAGAAATCCTCTTTGTTCTAACTCACCGATTTTCTAGAACATCTTTGTAATGATACTCTGATTCTGGCTGAAAATGCATTGACAAAATAGACTTCATGCTTTGAATCTCATTTTTAATATGAAAATATACCTAATAATTAAATCAGTTATGAGAGATAATTATCTTTATACTCAAGCATCATAGCTATTGCCATAAACATCTAGACTAGGTCTTTTGTTTTCCAGGGTTTGTTTTTTTCTTTTAAGAGAGAGTTAATGTAAGATCTATGATTTATAGTTTAGAGTGTAAATGGAAGCTTCACCATAGTGATCCTAAATATATTACTCAGAGTCTAACAACCCAGATTGCATGTATTCAGTTATTTCTCTGGTGTGGATCACTCCTCAAGTGATACAATCAGAAAACTCTCAGAGCACTTTGTCATGAAGGAACAGTCAAGTTTGTTCATATTTTTCAGATATAGATACATTCCTTGCAGTGGGAACATTCAGCCTCAGTCACCTGACACTGTTTTCCTGTAATGAATTGCTCCGCCTTTGTTGCCAACTCCAATGGGCAAGGCTAGAGAAAGCAATCAATCAGTTCTCAACTTAGTGGCCCTGAAGGGTGCTCTGCCCTGTGACTAAACAGCATCTGTTGTTCCTTTCCACTGCTGGATCCAGAGGCCGGTGGTGGAACCATTTGAAGTTGCTTCATGTGGACCTCCCTGCTGCCATTGCCTCCACCTCAGTAATGAGTTTCAGGAAAGCAAGTCAAATGTAGAAAGACTGAAAAGTCCCTCCATGTCTTTGTTGCCACTGCTAGCATGGAGATCACATTTCCACTCTTCTTCCCTGGGTGGGTTGTCTGATTGCCATTCCAGATCTGTTCTCTTCTCTTCTCTGCCGTGGTCTACACCTTAAGATGCTGGTGTCAATGGATCTTATACACATGCTGGTTTGCTTTTTTTGCCTTCTGGTTGGGTTTGAGTAATAGGAGGGAGACTGTGAATATGGGAAAAGAGAAAGGTCACAGTAATTATTCCTCTTCACCCTCATTCTGGGATGTGGCTTTAGAATTGGCTGCATTTGGTCTTGTAGGATTTTACCTTGATCTTTCGTCTGTAATATATTTTTTGTGGTCTCATTTTTTGTTTGATGGGTTGGCCTGTGTTCCTGTCTTACCAGTTGTTTGGCCTAAGGTTTCCAACAATGGAGTTTGCAGGCTGTTGGGTCGAGCCCAGGGGAAAAGTGGAGGGGATGAATTGAGTGAGTGAGTGCACTGACATATATAGACTATCGTGTATAAAATAGATGGCTGGTGGGAGGCTGCTGTATAGCACAGGGAGTTACCTCGGTGCTCTGTGATGACCTTAGAGGGGTGGGATGGCGTGGGGAGAGGCGCAGTAGAGAAGGGATATATGTATACATATGCCTGATTCACATTTGTTGTACAGCAGAAACTAACACAGTATTGTAAAACAATTATGTTCTAATAAAAAATTTTTCTTAAGAAAAAAAGTGCTGGCTGCAAGGTCATTGTTCCTTTTGGTGACTCCTCTCCCACAATCACAGCACTCAGTGTTTGGGGGGAATATTGTATCCTACCTTTGATCCTTCAGACCTAGGCGTGGTAATAGATTTTGCACTATTGCTGTTTTCTGGGTGTTGCACCATTCCTGGTTGGTTCCCATAACTCTGTCCACATTTATGTAAACAGTTTATTTATTAAATTCTTTTTAATTACCTCTTTTGAATATGACATTTATTTCCTGCCAAGATCCTAACTGATACATGACGAAACACTTATTCCTGAGAATGTCTTCCTTTGTAGCAAAACCACAATGTAAGGGTCAGTCCATTAATATCTTTATGCTTTCATGGGGATTTACTCAGTACTTTATTGGTTTCTCCTAAACTTTGTGGATTTTCTGTGTCACTCTGGCTGATTTTAATAAATACGAATCTAATTCAGGTAGTTTTGGGGGAAGAATTTTCCTCTATCCTTTACCTTTCAACTGACCTCTGTGGTTCATATACAGATTGGCCCACCCTTTCCAACAACAACAAGTCTATATCAGTTATTTAGCAGATTAAAAATAAATAGATATTAGTTGTCCAAGATGGAGAAGGAAATGGTAACCCACTCCAGTGTTCTTGCCTGGAGAATCCCAGAGACGGGGAAGCCTGGTGGGCTGCCGTCTATGAGGTCGCACAGAGTCGGACACGACTGAAGCGACTTAGCAGCAGCAGTTGTCCAAGAAATACATATCAAAATCATGGTGAGATACCACTTCACAGGGATAACTATAATTGATAAAACATAATAACAGCAATTGGCATTAAAGTGGAGAATTGGAAACTTATCAACTACTAGTGAAACAATAAAGTGATACTGATAGTCTGCAGTTCCCCCAAAAGGTTAAAACATAGATTTACCCTATAACCCAGCAAGTGATTCCACCTCTATGTTTATTTCCAAAAGAAATGAAAACTATGTCTGCATAAAAAATTGTACACAAATATTCATACCAGCATTATTCATAATAGTCCCAAGGTGAAAACATCCCAAATTTCCATCAGCTGATGAGTGGATAAATAAAATATGGCACAGACATATAATGGAATATTATTTGACATAAAAAATTACTGATACATGCAGCAGCATGGATGAACCTTACAAACATTACGCTAAGTGCAAGAGGCTAGTCACAAAAGGCCGTGCATTCTTAATCACTCAGTTGTGTCCACCTGTTTGCAACCCCATGGACTGCAGCCAGCCAGGATCCTCTGTCCGTAGGGATTCTCCAGACAAGAATACTGGAGTGGGTTGCTATGCCCATGCCCTCCTCCAGGGATCTTTCCAACACAGGGATCAAACCCAGGTCTCCTGCATTGCACATGGATCCTTTACCAGTTGAGTTACCAGGGAAGCCCCACAAAATGCCACGTTTGTTTAATTCCATTAACATGAAATGTTAAGAAAAAACAAATCTGTAGAGATAAGAAAGTAGATTAGCAGTTACCAATGGCAGGTATGGGAAAGACTGAAGCAAAATGAAGAGTCACTTCTGTGGATATCATGGTTCTTTTCAGGAAATTGAAAATATTTAAGAATTTATTGTGAATCCACTAAAAATCAATGAATTACATGTCTTAAAAGGTAATTCTTGTGGTATGTGAATTATACCTCAAGTATAAAAATAGGTAAATGGATGAACAGAAGAAACGAGACCTCTTCTTATAACTACCTTCCAACATATATAATTGGTAAAAAGGAGAATTTATGAAATGAAAAAGAATTTATAAAAATGAAAAAGATGTAGATTTCTAAAAGAGTTATAAAAAGCTAATCTAATAAAATACATACCATCATGTAAATATAATCTATCCAAATCTCTCACTTCTAACACTGAAAAGTTTCAGGTTCTTTGGATTATTTCACATTTTATACCAAATGAAAGGGTGAAAAGCAGGAAGAATTTGAACCAAGAATGCTAAACAACTTCTGCAGCAATTTCATTCTTACTCAAAATAAAACTAGTGTTTACAACACAAGAGTTCCAGATGGCCATGCAAATGAAGGCTCAGGAATATGCCACATATCGTATTATTGATGTTTAGTATTTATTGAGCACTCACAGCATGCAAGGCGCTGAAAAAATAAACTATATTCCCAGTCATGCAAATTATAACCTAAAAAAGTATATGAAGTCATATTACCTACTGTCTTCAATGGATTAATAATGCATGTAATATTCCAAAGGTCAGGCTCAGACATATTAATATTGGTGCTGGGAATATATCCTGTTCAAATTAACCTGTTTTCTTTATCCCCTCTCTTTTCAGGTTTTTTTTTTTTCTGATATATTTCTAATATTTTAATACCATAGTATAATCCCCAATATTAAAGTTCCACCAGTAAATGATTTTGCAATATAAAGCAGTATCTGTAAGATTTTGTTCGAGTTTCATTTTTGCCTTTTATAAAGATGCTTCTAAATCTACATCATTGACTTGGATCCTCCCTTGCAAAAGGGTTAGTTAACTAATAGTAAGTTTCACTAATTGAGAGAGCAGCAATTTAAAACATTTAAAACCAAAAGTCTCTTAACTACATGTAGGGGCTGAAAATTATTTCCTAAACAGATATACATCCATTTTTCATTTCTTAGTTTTAAAAATGGACAGGAAACTTGTAAAAGGTGTGTTAGAATAAATCTTCATAGGCTTGTGCAACATTACTCATTATAACAAGAGAAGACAATTACATGCTTTTACACCTATAACATACCTAGGCTGCCATGTACTGGAATTGTCTACATGGGTGCGTATCTCTTGGGAGTTTGAAGCTTGTTCATGAATGCTGTGATAAATGCTTATGTAGGTGAAGTAAATTTTAGTTTGGGTTGGTTTACACAGCAGGGATAAACAGAGAAAAGAAAAATTAATCAAGAGATTAGCAAAGAAGATAACCCAGATGCTATAGCTTACGTCTGTGTATGAAATTATGCTTTCCTTATATGCTTACAGCATACTTTGAAATCTGACATCTATAAAGTGCAATGTAAAGGATAAATCCACTTATCTTCTCTAAGTTTTAGATTAACACTGAGTGATTTTAGTAGTAACAATGATTTTAACCTAGGCTATCTTTTCAGTATTTCCTTTTGCAATTTTCTTGTAGCAAGAGGCAGGGACTCTGTATTTCCGTGATTTTTTAATAATAATTTTATTATAATTGTTACTGTTGAAAATATGCATTCTTCTAATTCTTCATCGTCTAATTTACTCGTTAGAGAGAAAGATGGTCTAAGATAGCTACTGTTGTGGTGACATGCTGACAAGTGGTGACAGTAATAGACAATTTACAGTGAAATTTGCATATGATTGGCTTCTGGGCATATATTTATTCTGTATTCTACATACACTTGTCATATATCTTACTATATGAACACTTTGTTTGTGGTAAGGGATTTAGATTTTATTTTTTCAAATCTGTCTCAAGATCAACAAAATATCAAATGCTGGAATATCAGTGACTTGAATTGGCAATTCCCTTATATAAAACAAAAGAAAAAAAGGCTTCTCAACTCGAAGATTGTCCCTAAGATCTCTGGTTCTCGGATGGCATTTAATTACTTAGGACAGCAAATGGTATCTCAAAAGTAGCTCACTTTTCTTAATTTAAAATATTAATGATCAAAGACTACCCTAGTTACATAAAAAGCACAAGGAGAAACTTTAGATATAAATTTAAAATAATTTGTATAATATTTGTACTCTAGATTTTTCATTTGCCACTTTTGTATCATTCCAGTGAAACGTTTTTTGAGAGATCAAGAGAATGCTTAAAGAAATGCTAAGTATCCAGAGTCCAGTTTCTGAAACTTTCTTTTTTTATGACATCCTGTTGCCTCTCATTCCTCATTACCTGGTGAGCACTTCTGTGAGGCGAGGACCATACAAAGGGGATGGAAATCTAATATCAAGTGGGTTCATTGTGTTCAGAACATGAAAAAAAAAAAAAATATATATATATATATATACACACAAAGTAGTTAGGAGGAGAGACTGCCACTGCCACCTGATCTCTTTCTGTAGCTCTGTAGATCAGAATAAAAATCTTAATAATTCTTGTTAAAATATGATATTATTGAATAGAGGACAAAGATCCTCCATTGCACATATGCTACACACGCAGCTAGAGCTAATTTTCCGCATTTCCTTTCGATATGCTCTCTCATCCATGCCAACCTCTCCATTCTACCACTATTGTCTCTTTTCAGTTCATTCCAACTGAGTAACTCACACCTTGTAATGTCATCTGTCTTACTTGGGCTCTTATCCAATTTTATCTGCTAATCAAGGCATAGCTGAAGTGGCACTTTCTCCATGAATCTTTCCTTGTTTACTCTTGTCTGCACTGATTTCTCTCATTTCTGAAGTCCAACAGCATTGAAGTATGAAAGCTTATATATTATCTACAAAGATATAGGAAATAATTTCTTGTTTCAATCTACCTTCAACCTCTGGATTTTCTAAACTATGTGCAGTTTTCTGACGTCTGGGGTCCCAGCCATTAATTTGGTACATAGTAGTACATAATAAATAAATGTTGATTAATTGTGTCATCAATGAGCTTGTTCTTGGCTTCCTTCACTATGGATGCCTTTGTCAACAAAGAAATCAACATATGTGGTTTGCGGAATCCATTGCACATCTTTACTTATGCTGTTAATGTAGGAAAATAAAATAGATAAGATCATCATGATTATCCTCATTTCATTTTATACATGGTGAGGCAAGGAAGGGAAGAACAATACACAACAGTATAACCAAGGGTTGGAAGGTGGGTTTTGAAGATCAGCCTGCTCTTCATCCACTGAATAAATAATACATGCAAAACTCTGAAGGGGTATATATTTTACCTACCCTTCAGCAAATAAAAGGATGTATAAAGGCTTTCATGAGCCACTATGTATAATTCTTTTTTTAAAGACCAACATGGGTTAAGCTGAATCAGTAACTCTTCTCTAATACTGAGTTCATAATCTATGTAGCGGCTACTATCATATTATATAAAGGAGCTATATATGTCTCTTTTTCAAATGTAAATATTCACGAAGAAGTAATAAGCATAAAGATTTTATTCTTTCCCTACCAATGAGATGGGAAAACAGTTGTTGCGGTTTAGTCACTAAGTCCTGCCCAACTCTTGTGACCCCAGGCACCATAGCCCATCAGGCTCCTCTGTCCAGGGGATTTCCCAGGCAAGAATACTGGAATAGTAGAAATCCCTTAAATAATAACCTCATTATGCCAAAATTTTGTTTCTGTGTGAATAAAGTGATTTTTGAGGGAGCATCATTAACAAAGAAAATGAGAGGCTATTTCCAGAGAGACTAGTAAAACAGGTGGAAAGATTCTGGTAACTGTGTAATCTACCTACTAGCATAGCACAAATAGAAACTTTCTGTTGCAGCTCAAGAATATAAATAGAAGTAAAAGGTGGCATTATTATATGAATAAATGAGTTAGTCAATCAATCACTGACAAAGCATACTCTGTAATCAAAAGATTTTTCATGTTAAGATTAATTTCATGTAATACAAGTCTAAATATTACATAAACCTCTGTGACATTGAGTTATACTTCATAGGATAAAAAGAGCACTTGGAGCAGCCAAAGAATGGCAGACAGTCAGGAGCAATTCTTTTGGATTTCAGGATATCTGGGTGGCCCCTAACCAAAATCTGGGGATACAAATTCAAAGTATAGACTTACACTGTCTAATGCCATAACCAATAGCCACGTGCAGTTACTTAACAGTGCTGGCAGAGACAGAATTGAACAACAGGAGCAAATTCCTTGGAACTAAAAATGTTAGCCTGTCACAAGCATGAACTATATGCTAGGTAATCTAGTTCAACGGTAGAAGCATTGACTATTGAATAGATATTTCTCCTCTTGTATCTAAAAACAGTAATAGCATATATTGAATGTATATGTATCATTGCAAGGCTTTCACATTCTACTGGGAAATCATTCATCCTGAGCATCACATTGACACAAAGATCCACCAGAGAAGACTACACATTTCAAGTCAGTTAATTACACTCACCTCTTTGCAGGTATGCTCAAACCTGACTCTCTCAGTACACAGCAAAATCTTCTAGCAAAGTGAGGATGATAATTGATACAAGAACCACTTTAAACTCAAAATGGTTCTATATGATAAATTAAGCCAGAATGGAGGAATCCAGAAAAATAGCTCTTTGCTTTTGCCTTGATGTTAAGAGGTGATTTCCTATAAAAGAGTCAACAGACCTATTACCATTGTTGTTGTTCAGTTGCTGAGTTATGCCCGACTTTGTGACCCCATGGACTGCAGCATTCCAGGCTTCCCTGTCCTTCACTATCTTCCGGAGTTTGTTCAAACTCATGTCCATTGAGTTGGTGATACTGTCCAACCATCTCACCCTCAGTCACACCCTTCTCTTCCTGCCCTCAATCTTTCCCAGAATCAGGGTCTTTTCCAATGAGCCAGCTCTTCGCATCAGGTGGCCAAAATATTGGAGTTTCAGCTTCAGCATCAGTCCTTCCAATGAATATTCTGGACTGATTTCCTTTAGGATGGGCTGGTTGGATCTGCTTGCAGTCCAAGGGACTCTCAAGAGTCTTCTCCAACACCACAGTTCAAAAGCATCAATTCTTCAGTGCTCAGATTTCTTTATGGTCCACTTCTCATATCCATATGTGACTACTGGAAAAGCCATAGCTTTGACTAGGTGGACCTTTGTCAGTAATGTCTTTGCTTTTTAATATGCTGTCTAGGTTTTTCATAGCTTTTCTTCTAAGGAGCAAGTGTCTTTTAATTTCTTGGCTGCAGTCACCATCTGCAGTGATTTTGGAGCCAAAGAAAATAAAGTCTGTCACTGTTTCCCCATCTATTTGCCATGCACTGATGGGATAAGATGCCATGATCTTAATTTTTTGAATGTTGAGTTTTAAGCCAACTTTTTGACTCTCCTTTTTCACTTTCATCAATAGGCTCTTTATTTCCTCTTTGCTTTCTGCCATTAGAGTGGTATCATCTGCATACCTGAGGTTGTTGATAGTTCTCCTGGCAATCTTGATTCCAGTTTGTGATTCATCCAACCTGGCATTTTGCATGATATACTTCGCATATAAGTTGAATAAACAGAGTGATAATATACAGCCTTGTTGTAATCCTTTCCCAATTTTGAACCAGTCAATTGTTCCATATAAGGTTCTAACTGTTGCTTCCTGACCCACATACAGGTTTCTCAGGAGACAAGTAAGGTGGTCGATATTCCCATCTCTTTAAGAATCTTCCTATTACTATTACTCATCCAGTTAATGCTGAAAGACAGCTGCAGTTTCTTTTTTCAGATGGGAACACTCTCACAAGGCACATGCTGATAATTCTTCAAAACAGACATTGTTCTGATAGCTTCTCAATCCATCTGTTAACTTCTATTTGCATAGATTTTTCCAGAACTGAAAATTTAGGAAAAGGATAAACTCCCCAGAGATTCAAAGTATTTCAATAGAAGAACTTAGCCTAACAACTCTCTGGGAGAATCTTGGTAAATACCCACAATCAAATTTTATTACCATACATGCAGTTTTAATGTCTTCTGTGAAGTCAAGGTCATAAACTTCCTCAAAGACAATGTCCCTTTACATGGACTAATGGTTTTCAAAAGTTTAAGAAATCCTAGATATGACAAATATGAGAGAGCGAGTCTTTATATGTTCTTTATTTCCCACCTACAAGCAGAATAGTGAACAAATAGGTATTATTAATTAGTCTTCAACTGGTCATGTGAAACTATAAAATCTGCACTTTATTGTGAACAAGAGAAGGCATTTTATAGAGAAAAGGACACAATCCACTATTCTGAGAGGCATTTACAAATAAACTGTTTTTGAGATGGGGAGTCCAATAACTGCCATAGTCTTTCCTCTCCACCTGGGGACTCCGAGATGGCGCCTAAACTAAAGTTCTTCATGACTTTTTTCCTGTTTTATTTCCAAGTTAGATGCATGCAAACCATCACCAGGATGGCAATTTACCTTTTCTTTCATTTCATAAGCCTTTCATAAAGTCAGAGAATATTAGAGCTGATAAGACCTTAGCATACATTGAAACTTTACCCTTGTTTCATAGGCAAGCAACTTTAAGGAGGAATGAAGACTTGACATCTGTCAGGTGGAGAAAGAACAAAATCTAGAGTCTGAGTCTGTTAGTACTCAATCAGTTTTCTTTGATTTCTCCAAAGTACATTTCTTGAGTCCTGGATACCTGGAACTGTAAGACTGTAAGAACTGTAAGACTGCTACCTCAAAGCACCAAGGAATCTCTACTTTGTTACATTTACACACTCCAATATGTGGAGAATGATTCAGCCATAATATGGTCAAGTTTTTCAATAATGAAGGATTTATTTAGTGTGGACTTTTATAATTCTAAAACATTATTGCTGAGAATGGTTTTAAATAGTTGTATATGGAGTGGGAATGGTGAAAGCCTGTTCAAGGAGCTAATAGATTTTGGGGGCCATAAGCCTTATGGTCTAAAGAATCCCCAAAGCTTGGTTTGGCTCACTTTTCTTTGTATTTGTCTGTGAATCAGATACCCTCTTTCGGGAAGTAAGTAATCCTGTAACGCCCAGATGAAAGATTTGAACTGTGTCTGTTGGTAAATACAAAGATAGAAAGGATTCCTTTACATTTTGGTAGGATGAGAAGATAAAGCTTAGGGGCTTGTGTGTTGATTAGGAAGGGAAATGTTCATGAACACACTCGTTCTCAGTCGTGTCTGACTCTTTGTGGGCCTATGAACTGTAGCCCTCCAGGCACCTCTGTCCATGGGATTCTCCAGGCAGGAATATTGGAGTGCACCACCATTTCCTCATCCAGGAAATCTTCCTGACCCAAGGATCAGAACCATATCTTCTGTGTTGCATACACTGGCAGGTGCCTTCTTTACCACTGAGCCACCCAGGAACCTAGGAATTTATCTTATTTTTTGTAATGATATGAAAATATGATTTGTTTCTCTGTTACTTAAAACATAGTCTGTTCAAAAGAGTACAAGATTATAAACCTCTTATTGAAGGCTTTTAAATCATATTACATACATCTTCATTCAGCAGATTTTTCAAAAATGGAGGCTCAATTTGTATTGCTTGATAAACTAATAGCTTGTTAATTTAAAAAGATTTCTTTACACCAATTAACTTAAAGTAATGGACCAATAACCTACAAAAATGCAAAAAAAAAAGGAGTCTCAAGAGATTAATTACTTGCCATTAAAAATGAAGTTATTTTTAAAGGGAAAAAATAGATTCCTTTCTTACATTCTGATGCTTTTATCTTTGCAGTTCTATAATAATAGGATCATTGTTGAAACATCGATCTCACAACATGCATGTCATGAAGTCATATGGATTTTGTTAGTGTCTTTGTAAAAGTGCATCTCTTTTTTCCATCCTTGCTATGCTCAGAGCCCCATTACCACTGGCCTGAATGACTGCGATAATCCCCTCACATGTCTACCTTTCTCTTCTAGTCCATCTTGGTGACAGTGCTAACTCATGAGAAACAGACCAACAAGCAGACAAAGCTAAACAACCTGGACCTGTCATACCCTTCCTCAACAGCCTGCCTGTTTCAGATGCACTTAATCTTTATCACAAGCCTTTCCCTTTCCATCACCCCTTAAACCTTGAGCTTCTCTCACAGATGCATTCTTACCACCCTGGAAGCATAGTGCTCCCTTTCAGAACGCTTCTCACTGTTGCTTTCTTCTAGGAATTGCCTTGTGAGATCTCCCTCTCAGCTTCAGTTTCATCATTTTGGACCCAGTTCATATATCAAGGCTTCCCTGCTGACTCAGATGATAAAGAATCTGCCTGCAATTCAGGAGACCCAGTTTCGATCCATGGGTTGGGAAGATGTCCTGGAGAAGGGAATGGCTACCCATTCCAGTGTTCTTGCCTGGACAATTCTACAGACAGAGGAGCCTGGTGGGCTTCAGTCCATGGAATTGCAAAGAGTCAGACACAACTGAATGACTAACACTTTCACTTTCAAATATCAAGATTCCTTCTACAGTCATTTCCAACTCTCCAGGTAGAGGTAGTTACTCTCTCAATTTAGATTTTCGTGTTACTTTCTACATCTATAAAAAGGCCATTTGCCTTGTTTTTTTTTTTTTTTATCTTTTTTAAGTTACATACTTAATTGTCTACCTCTTCTGGTAATTCTGGTAATTGTCTGCCTCTTTGGGGGCTTCCCTGATAGCTCAGTTGGTAAAGAATCCGCCTCCAATGCTGCTGCTGCTGCTGCTAAGTTGCTTCAGTTGTGTCCGACCCTGTGAGACCCCATGGACTGCAGCCTACCAGGCTTCTCCATCCATGGATTCTCCAGGCAAGAACACTGGAGTGGGTTGCCATTTCCTTCTCCAATGCAGGAGACTGCTATTCAATTCCTGGATTGGGAAGATTCACTGGAGAAGGGATAGGCTACCCACTCCAGTATTCTTGGGCTTCCCTTGTGGCTCAGCTGGTAAAGAATCTGCTTGCAATGTGGGAGACCTGGGTTCGATCCCTGGGTTGGGAAGCTCAGCTGGCAAAGAATATGCATGTGTTATGGGAGACCTGAGTTTGATCCCTGGCTTGGGAAGATCCCCTAGAGAAAATACCCTAGAGAAGGTAAAGTCTACCCACTCCAGTATTCTGGCCTGGAGAGTCAGACAGGACATTCACTTTCACTTTATTCTGGTGAATTCTTTGACAATGGCTTTCAAACTTGTTTAATGCAACTACCATTAGAAATACATCTCTGCACTGTGATCTAGAACATACACATATACACACATGCACTCACACAGACACATGCTGAAACACAGCTTCCATGAAAGAATGTATTTACTTACTGTAGGTGATGCCCTTTGATATTTCCTACTATATGCTTTAGCCTATATTGATTTCACAACTCAGTAATAGGCCAGAGCTCTCAATTTGAAAAGCTATTCCCTAGATGACAAAGAATTGCCTCACCTATTTTGCATCCTCAATGCCTAGCCCATGGAAGGCACTCAATAAATATTTGTCAAATGGATGACAAAGCGAAGATAATATTTTCAAAACTATTTTTTGAACTGTTTTTTTCTCAGCCATAATACGTTTTATTGTATTTGTTCTCTGTCTTGAGCCTAACTTTGAGCTGTGTCCCTGTTTTTCTGGTGCTTGGGAAGAGAGAAGAGAATAGAGGTAATCTGGCTCATATTTGCTGCTTTAAGGCTCTGTTAAAGAAGCATGAAGCTGATGAGCAGAGGAGCTAAACAGTGGTCTCAATGAGTTTTGAACCTCTTTAGCTTATTTCATTGATGATTTTTCATTTCAATGGGCTTTTTGACAATGGCTTTCAAACTTTTTAAGTGCAACTATGACTAGAAATACATTTCTACATCAGGAAAATCAGAGAAATACATTTCTGCAAAATCAGACATTGTAAGTAAAAGCATTTCCTGTTCAAATTATTTAAGTTGATTTTGAACCTCAAGATACTCCCATTCAACTCAAATATCCTTGATAACAAAAAATTAATATTGGTCAATAAAGTTGGTAAGGCTGGTTCTCCAGTTCATTGATATTTTTACATTTAGTTTGCTTCCTGTTTTTAGTTTTTGACTTTCAGTGTTTGACAGACTGTAAATTTTATATTATAAATTTTATGGTCACAATCCAGACTCTGGGTTCTTAACAGATATTAATAATCACACCAGAAACATTTTTCTTGGTTCAATGGCAACCTTGTCAGTTTGTAACCAGGAGTAAATAGAACCTTCAGTTCAGCCCATGTGTTCATTTTGAAGCTTAGAGAGAATCAATCAGCCTTTTCTTGATGCTGAGTGCAAGTGGAAAGCTTGCAAAAAGTCAGTTACAACTAACTTTTGGATTTAGCTGTCTATTGAGTTTTTATGATTATTTCTATAGAATTCTGTTTAGATAATAATGAAATGAAAAGTATTTTCTTGTGCGTTTTAGGTAATGGACTTAAAATGTGATCAATGGGTTCTTACTAGCACTTATGATTACCTCTTTAATTTTGAGATTTCTTCAATTTGAAACATTCCTAATATCATATCTTCTTTGTATTGGAGAAGAGGGAACACAGCTAGGTACAAAACTGGCTTTAAAAAAAAAAAGATCAGAATTAACTCTTTAGCCTCAGTGAAATCCTTGATATTAACTCTAGGTGTGGTTTTGAAATAATTTTTTTCTTGTCTGTTTTCTTTCTTTTTTTTTTTTTTCAGACTCTATTCTCCTCTGAAAAAGTACTCTGTGGAATCTCACTTTTTTTTTTTTTTTTAAGTAACATAAATAGAGCTTTAGTGAAAAGCTTGAAGGGAAGTGCCTGCTTATTTAGCCACACAAAAAACTTTGCAGCACTTCCTAAGTTTGGGGGGCTCCACCCAATGTAGCCTTCAAACCACAATTTTAGAACAGAGCAAGGTTAGGGGGCTATCACAGGAAACTCTAGCTGTTCTTTCCAAAAATACGTGCTCAGCTCTCTATCTTTCCGAAATTCCTTTTGTGTGTGTGTGTGTGTGTGTGTGGCTGGAGAAGCATCCAGGCACATGGATTAGAAATAGCTCCTCAGGACACCAGTCCTTCCCCTGGCTTTCTAGAACTACTGGCCATGTTATGTTTTTCTAAGTGCAGTTACTTGGACCACCTGCATTAGAGTCACCTGAAAATTCAAAATGTTCTGAGTCCTGTTACAGACACACTGAATCAGAATCTCTGGGGTAAATTCTGATGCACACTTGAGTTTGAGATCCTATGATGAGGAGAAATATGGACAGATGCCCCTTCATAGTCTTAATAATAGGCTAAGCAATGAATCCTTTACAGAGGATGTGAAGGCAAGCTATCAAGAGCCAAAAATATAACATCTCAGCCCCCCCGCCAACCCTGCACCAAGCATATCCAGGGCTCTTGGCTCTGGTGTTTTATGAGTCAAAAAGCACAAATACCACCAGACAGAAGCCAAATATTTTCTAAAAAGGAACGGGCCTCTCTACAGTTCTATCCTTTACCTAGGAGAACCGTTGGAGAATGATACTGACAAAGAAACTATAGCATTGGGACTGTACTGCCAGGGCAGGTGCAGAATCCAAAAGCTGGGTACAAAGCATACAGGAGGGGTCTCCTCAGATTCTACTTAAAATCCATCTGAAATTTAGAGGGATGATCATTTGGGAATGTATGGCCACCAACAGAATGAATGTAAAGAAATAAAGATTAATGACAATTATAGAAACAAATCTGTTTCCTAGATAAATTTCATTTCTTTGACTGGCATTTCAATTATGTTATTGTGTTTACATGCACAGGTTGAGTTGTCCTTTTTATCTTGTGATACAAGTTTATTTAACAAACTTGGAAATGGAATGTTGTTGGATGATCTTGCCCAATGATGATGCTGATGACAGCAGTGGCACCATCGCAGAATGACCTTGTAGCTGACAGCAAAGACTCTGCCCTTGGATTGCCTGAGACTGAACGCTGGCTTCAGAAATTATTAGCTACATGCCTCTGGGGATTTACTTAATCCGTGTCTCAGATTTACCTGTTAAGGCGAAGGTAATGATAATACATTAGCTACCTTTTAGAGTTGCTAGGAAGAGTAAATTGGCTGATACCTCCTTTGAACAGTGTCCATGCCATAAAGGTGCTCAGTTCAGTTCAGTTGCTCAGTCATGTCTGAATCTTTGTGACCCTTTGGACTGCAGCATGCCAGGCTTCTCTGTCCACCACCAACTTCCAGGGCCTACTCAAACTCATGTTCATCATGTCAGTGATGCCATCCAACCATCTCATCCTCTGTTGTCCCCTTCTCTTCCCACCTTCAATCTTTCCCAGCATCAGGGTCTTTTCAAATGAGTCGGTTCTTCAAATCAGGTGGCCAAAGTATTGGATCTTCAGCTTCAGCATCAGTTCTTCCAATGAATATTCAGGACTGATTCCTTTAGGATGGACTGGTTGGATCTCCTTGCAGTCCAAGGGACTCTCAAGAGTCTTCTCCAATACCACAGTTCAAAAGCATCAATTCTTCGGCACTCAGCTTTCTTCACAGTCCAACTCTCACATCCATACCTGACCACTGGAAAAACCATAGCCTTGACTAGACGGACCTTTGTTGGCAAAGTAATACCTCTGCTTTTTAATATGCTATCTAGGTTGGTCATAACTTTCCTTCCAAGGAGTAAGCATCTTTTAATTTCATGGCTGCAATCACCATCTCCAGTGATTTTTGGAGCCCTCCAAAATCAAGTCTTACACTGTTTCCCCATCTATTTGCCATGAAGTGATGGGACCAGATGCCATGATGTTAGTTTTCTGAATGTTGAGCTTTAAGCCAACTTTTTTCATTCTCCTCTTTTACTTTCATCCAAAAGCTCTTTAGTTCTTCTTTGCTTTCTGCCAGAAGGGTGGTGTCATCTGCATATCTGAGATTATTGATATTTCTCCTGGCAATCTTGATTCCAGCTTGTGCTTCATCCAGCCCAGCATTTCTCATGAGGTACTTTGCATATAAGTTAAATAAGCAGGGTGACAATATACAGCCTTGACATTCTCCTTTCCCTATTTGAAACAAGTCTGTTGTTCCATGTCCAGTTCTAACTGTTGCTTCTTGACCTGCATACAGATTTCTCAGGAGGCAGGTCAGGTGGTCTGGTATTGTCATCTCTTTAAGAATTTTTCACAGCTTGCTATGATCCACACAGTCAAAGGCTTTGGAGTAGTCAATAAAGCAGAAGTAGATATTTTTCTGGAACCCTCTTGCTTTTTTGATGATACAGCAGGATGTTGGCAATTTGATCTCTGGTTCCTCTGCTTTTTCTAAATACAGCTTGAATATCTGGAAGGTCATGGTTCACGTACTGTTGAAGCCTGTCTTGGAGAATTTTGAGCATTACTTTGCCAGTGTGTGAGATGAGTGCAATTGTATGGTAATTTGAAAATTCTTTGGCATTGCCTCTTTTGGGGATTGGAATGAAAACTGACCTTTTCTAGTCCTGTGGACACTGCTGAGTTTTCCACATTTGCTGGCATATTGAGTGCAGCACTTTCACAGCATCATCTTTTAGGACTTGAAATAGCTCAGTGGGGATTCCATCACCTCCACTAGCTTTGTTCATAGTGTTGCTTCCTATGGCCCACTTGACTTTCAATTCCAGAATGTCTAGCTCTAGGTGAATGATCCCACCATAGTGGTTATCTGGGTCATGAAGATTTTTTTGTATAGTTCTTCTGTGTATTGTTGCCACATCTTCTTAATATCGTTTGCTTCTGTTAGATCCATACCATTTCTGTCTTTTATTGTGCTCATCTTTGCATGAAATGTTCCCTTGGTATCTCTAATTTTTTTGAAGATATCTCTAGTGTTTCCCCTTCTATTGTTTTCCTCTATTTCTTTGCTTTGATCACTGAGGAAACCTTTCTTATCTCTCCTTGCTATTCTTTGGAACTCTACATTCAAATGGGTATATCTTTCCTTTTCTCCTTTGCCTTTAGCTTCTCTTGTTTTCTCAGCTATTTGTAAGGCCTCGTCAGACAACCATTTTGCTTTTTGCATTTATTTTTCTTGGGGGTGTTTCAGGCACTAGGTGGCGCTAGTGGTAAAAAAACTCACTTGTCAGTGCAGGTGACATAAGAGACACAGGTTTGAGCCCAGGGTCGGGAAGATCCCCTGGAGGAGGGCATGGCAACCCACTCCAGTATTCTTGCTTGGAGAATCTTGTGAATAGAGGAACCGGGCAGGCTACGGTCCATACAGTCGAAAAAAGTTGGACACAACTGAAGCAACGTAGAACGCACACACATTTGCTGAATCATTGTGTGTGTGTGTGTGTGTGTGTGTGTGTGTTAGTCGCTTAGTTGTGTCCAACTCTTTGACACCCCATGGGCCCCACCAGGCTCCTCTGTCCACGGGATTCTCCAGCAAGAATACCGGAATGGGTAGCTATCCCCTTCTCCAAGGGATCTTCCCAACCCCAAACTGTATGAAAACCAGGGTTTGTTTCTATGTACTGGAGACCACTCTAATGCTTTGCAAGCATCTGGTCCATTAACTGTCCTCACCACTTTATGTAAATTAAAGCACAGGGAGGTTATGAAACTTATGCTGGATAAACTCAAGAAAGTCAGTGGCAAAATCTGAATGAAAAACAGCGTGGGCATCTTTAACTTCTTTAGTGATTAATATGGTTCAAGTTCCCAGTGTTGCTGGCAGAGTTCTGACATGACTCTTCAAGATGATGAGATATCATCAAGACAGGGCAGGAGAAAGGGAGAGAAGAAACAGAACACCGAGGAGAGAATGCCTGATGGTCTAGCTTCTCCAATCTTTTTTTTCTTATTTTCTACTTAATATATAATCATTTCAGTATTAAATTTTCCCATGAGTTTTTGATTCTTTAGAAATTATTATTTGATATATCTTTGTGTATCCATGCTTGAGTGTATTCAAGTGCATGGGACTCAAATTATAATTCCATTTGTCTTTGTGTTTATTCGTTATCTTTGAGTGTAACAGTTGGGAGGACTCTGCATGATGTCCCTGGCTCAGTCCTTTGCCTTAAGGGGAACAGCGCTGGATGGGTCCCCTGACTAGAGCCCAGCAAGACCAACTTTTCAAGTGGGTGCGTGCTCAGTCACTTCAGTCCTGTCTGACTCTGCAACACAGGGACTGTAGCCTGCCAGGCGCCTCTGTCCATTGCAATGTCCCTCCTGTCTAGCTGAGAGGTGTTCCTGTCTAGCTGAGAGGTGCTGTCTTCAACAACCTTCTGGGAGAGGCAGGCCCAGGCTTCATTCAGAGTTGTATGACTTTATTTCCTCTAACTCCCTATTGGTCATAGGCTCATCCCCTTTTTTATAGTAGATGAACAACTCTGTTTGCATCTTGCTGGACTTCAAAAAGATCTTTGTATGCAGAGCTGTTACAGAGCGGCCAACGATCATGGGATCATTTATTTATATTATTACGGCACAATAGAAGTTACTTTGGTCCTTGACTATGTTCCAGTGACTCATGGTATTTTTTTCCCCATGTTCTTTGACCTCTGCTCCTTTCCATATTCTCCCATCTCCCATAAACTTACTTCAAAACCACAGAAAAACCACAGCTGTGTTTGTTGATCAGGGACTCAAAGAATGAAAGTAACTGTTTCCATGAGGAATCTTCAAAGGAGCTAAAATTAGTTCTCTATTGTCCACATATAACCAGATATTAAAGGATTTCGGAAATGAAAGTTGTCATTTCTTGTTTGGAAAATATTTCGCATGATAAAAAATAGAAAAGTTACAGAGACATCTCCAAGATCAGCAGAATTGTCTATTTTGTTATTACATTAGAGCATTACAAATGAGATGACAAACAAATCACGATGAATGCAAGATAGAGAGTAATAATAGATTAAATGTATTTAATCATTGTAAGAGGCAAACATGATTATCAGAACATAAAATATGAAATGTCAAAGTCAACAAAAATATGTAGAATTAACAAAAGAAGATAGTGATTTATGGAAATTATGCAAAGTGTTCTAGACCTCCAGAGGGTGCTATTGCATTTACACAGAAATATATATAATTATGTACACATTCTTCTGAAATTAAAAAAAAGGAGAATTTTGAGCATCTCTAATTTGTTTCCACATAAAGTGAGGAAAGAATCAATAACCATAACAATAATTTGTCTTCTAAAAGATTAACTGAAGCTTATCTCATTTAACAAACCTGTTTTTTTTTAACCTAAAGATCAGTTACCTAATAAAAGAACGAAAAAAATCAAATCATTTCAGATAGTATTTACAGTAACTTTCATCTGAACAAAATGAAATTTGCATTAGTCATAGATATTAAATTGACTATATGTTTCAAAATACATTGAGAGATTTAAAAATCTTTTAAAGTTTTTGGAGCATCAAGAGAGAAATCACAAATTAAAAAAAAATTTTTTTAAAGGAAAAAAACTGCAGATTTTGAAAATACACATAACGTCTTTACCCAAATAAAATTATTTTGCATTGTTATCATCTGGAGTTTCATACATATTCTTACAGTATGGATGTTTTTACCTCTCAAGGAAAATGAATCTGAGAGGCATGGCAAATAATTAGTAAATTGGGTCTTTGTATTTTTCCAAAGCTACATGAGAACAGTGGATGGATATATCTTATAAGATTTTAAATTTATATGACATGGCTGTAAATTTGTATACTGAGCTGTAATCTGTAAATATCTGTTTCAAATATTATTCTTTTTAAAAAATAATTAAATTGGTTTAAATAATCCTTTTTGAAATTTACTGACATATTTGTTTCCTTCTGAATTCTGACAGCTCTTCTGAATTCTTATCATATTTACAGAACTGTTTGAATCATAATGTTATTTTTAGATTCATTAATTACTACCACCAGAGTTTCATACAGAAATGTCCCAGCAATGTGATAAAGGAAAAATTTGAATTGTTTCAGGTCTTTAAGTTTAATATTTGCATTTTCTATAGTTTAAAATTATCCTGGCATTGTTTTACTATAAGGTGAATTGTTTTCCTCCAGAGTAAAAAAGAAAGGATTAACAAATGGTCAACTCTTGACAACATTAGTTAATAGTCAATGACATCATTTAATGCAAGCAGTAGAACAGAAAGTCATTCAATCTAAAAAGTGTCCCTGAATTTATAACATCTTTTGTCATGTAAGTGAAAAATCCATTTGGAAAACATAGAAAATAATTGATGAGTCATACTTAAATGGAAATGATTAATAGGACTAATAGTAAATCTACATCAGGAAATGAAACAAAATATTCCCTGAAATGTGCAAATGTTGCTAGAGACTTTGTGGAACACATATAAATAACAGTACAATACGATGGGCCATGTCTGTGACAGCCTTCTCTCAGGGAGCGCAAGCTAGCGTAGAATCCATTCTCTTCACATTTCTTGGAGGGAGGAGGGTGTTATCAATAATATTCCCTGTGGCTATATGAGAACAAATAACTGGGATGAGAACAAAGTGGAAGCATATGGAGGCAGATGGGTGGCAATTTCCCATGTTTGTGGGTGACTGTGGACACAGATGGATCTGTCAAATGTTTAACTTGAGCTGACCTGATGATATCAGTAAAGGAGGTTTCAATCAAAGAGGCTCACAAGTAGGAAAGGAAGACAAAATATAAATTTCTTTAAGGTTCAGACTCACGAAATATTCTCATTGGGGACTGCAAGTCGTTTGATAGAGAGATCTTGAGATTATGGTATCTAGGAAAATACTGGGTAGGCTGAAAAGTTTGTTCCATAATATCCTAAGGAAAGACCTGAATGACCATTTTGACCAACTCAATATTTAATACCCTAGAGGATACCTTGGAACGAGACCTGGCACGTGATAATGGCACGCTGGTGACAAGACCATGAACTTATGAATGTCTTACCTTCTTCTTTTTTCTTTTAATATGCCCTTTTTATTGGGCCATAACAGTCCCTAATGTTAGACACTATATTCTACATACAGGCTAAAAACTGTCAGCAACGGCATAGTATTTGGAGCTTTAAAAAAGAAAATAACAGTTAAGAACAAAGATAACAAAAGAACATTAGTTACATTCATGATCTTGAAAAAAAATCTCCATTTGAGTGTTATTTTTCATAATTCCCAAACAGATATAATTTCAATGAGGTACTGTATTTCAAAGTACTCTGGAACCATAAAGGGCTCTACTGTATTAGCCTAATATAGTATACAATTTCCTTTCAGGGGAGATCCCAGGCATCTTCTACAGCAATAGATTCTTACTCCTTTCTTAGGAAAAACAAATGAGAACTTGAATAAACAGAATAGTTTATTTGAATAGTTAGTCCTGGGTTAAAATCAAGGATGAAGTGAGTCTTATCTAAGACTTCTTCATTTAGGCTGAGTGTGAATGATGAGCTCTGTGTTCCCTCTGACTCTAGCTCTTCAACAACACCTTGCACGGGCTTCTGAAAAGATGCCTGAAGGAGACGACACAACTGCTAGAATGATCCACTGGATACATAGTCTGCCAGAAGCTTTGTGCGCAGATGACAGTGTTATTGATAACATTTCAGACTAGAGTGTTTGTACCACCCTCAAAGCTCAGTGCATATAAATTCATGTGATGTTGTCTTTTTTATGGATCCAACAGAAATGGGACCAAGACAGAGATATTACAAAGAAATCAGTTCTTTTCTTCAAAATATTGATTTTTGAAACCAATCATGTTTCAAAACATCTCCATGTCATCTCTAGCTGTGATGAGAATCATCTCAAGAAAAAAGGCTGGAGTAACACCCTACCATTGGACCCTTATGTATTTTTCCTATCTCCTATGTCTGGGGGAATATTGGAAACTATCCTGACTCTCTTTAGGTACAGGAGAAGGGAATGCACATTGGCATAATACACCAAACCAAAATATGAGACATTTACAGAGGGTATTTGTGAAGTGATGAAAGAGAGTAATATGGAGAAAGTAGACTGACTCTGAGTCTGAAGGTCAAGGGCTTCCCTTGTGGCTCAGCTGGTAAAGAATCTGCCTGCAATGCAAGAGACCTGGGTTCCACCCCTGGGTTTGGAAGATCCCCTGGAGAAGGGAAAGGCTACCCACTTCAGTATTCTGCCCTGGAGAATTCCATGGACTATATAGTCCATGGGGTCGCAAAGAGTTGGACAAGACTGAACGGATTCTGACTTTCACTTTCTTCTTCTGAAGGTCAAAGTACTCACAAGGTTTTTCACACTGTGGACTGGGCACAAAGACTCACCCGTGAGCCCAGTTTCATATCTGCTAACTTGAGGCTGGAGTTAGACTCTGCTGTTATTCAGTAGCTAAGTCATGTATTTCCATGGAGTGTGCACACCAGGCTCCTCTGTCCTCCAGTATCTCCCAGAGTTAGCTCAAATTCATGTCCATTGAGTCAGTGATGCTATCTAACTATCTCTTCCTCTGCTGCCCCCTTCTCATTTTGCCTTCAGTCTTTCCCAGCATCAGGATCTTTTCCAGTGAAATTCTGTTTTAAGCGTGAATCTGTGCATACTTACCACTGTGATACTTTGTATTCTGTATTTAAATAAAAAGAATACTTAAAATTTTAGTAATTCTCATGAGTATATATTTTAAAAAGTTAATTTTTTTAAATGTAAGATTCTAAACTTTATTCGCTAATACATAGATGCTGTCATTTCAACTTAGCGTGTGGCGACTTTGGCCAGAGTTTACACATAACTCCTTCAGCACAGATTTAAATATCTAAGGCATTCTACTCTTGAGCTAGTCACATAATAGCTTGACTTTACATTTTATTGAAACAAATTCCTCCATTTCACTATGCTATTTTACTGAGAGAAGTACTTACTAAACAATGATTTTAAATGTCCATAAAAGTTGCTACAAGAAAATATCCATGTCTTCTTGTGTTATATTCAGTTTCTACAAATCTGAACCTGCATCTATACACAGATTTATGCAACTGGATATAAATCTCACAATCATATCATAAATCCTATCCATTTGTGAGGATTAGCCTGTTCAACTAATTCAGTGAGGTAGGGTTGTAATAACTTCACTAGTCCTTTATATAAGACTCCACAGGGGAATCTCCCAGCATTCCCTCAGCTTGCAAACAAGAGCAGTCCACCCGCCTCTGACAGACTTACTCTTCAGTCAAGCGAAACTTCCCTATGACTATAGAAGTCCCTCTATTTCAGGTAAAACAAGTCAAGGATCACAAAATTTCTTTTTTGTTAAGTTTTAAAGCAATTCATAGCCCCAGTACAATAAATGTAAAAGACGAGTCTGTCTAAAACGAGAGTGACTGACTTTGCTAAATCCTCCAGTCAACCCAGCTCAGTAACTTCTGATGCCTCAGGAAAAGCACAATACATGGGAGACAGCAACCAGATTGGAAAAGGGAAGGTTGGGGGAACCTGCTCACTATTTTGCTGCTCCATAACGTTCTCTAAATTCAGTCCTGAAATCATACATATTGTTGTCCAAGCATTGTCTACCTTTCTTTCTCCTGTACTTAACTGTAAAATTTCTCAACATGGTGGCTTCTCTGCTGTGTTAATCTTTCTCCCCTTCTCTTTTTAATCCCTAAAAATCTAGTACTGACATTTCCTAATTTAATGGAGATCTCCTATTCATCAAATTAAGTGATCTTTACTCAGTTCTCAATATTTGCTGTTCTTACACTGTGGACACGTGTGCCTGAATTTCTCTTGATAAGAAACTAATCTTCCTGGCTTTTCTTCTATGTCTTTGGTCTCGGTTTTGTGTTTTCTTCTCCTTGGTTCTTTCTCACACTGCCAACAAGTAGATGTCTCACCATCTTTTCAACCGTATTTTCGTTCCTAATCCCTGATTTTCTCCCTTACAGAGTTCATTCATTCTCATGAATTTAGTCATCACCTCTGTGTATGATCAAAATTTTAGCCCTAACTTCTCTTTCTCTAGCTTCTGATTTTCTAGTTATATGCTGAACATTTTGGATCATTGTTTACTGATATCTGAAACTTTCAACACACCCAAATATGAACTAATCTACTCACCTAGACCTTTATCCCCAGATGTCTCAGCTTCTGTCAATGGCACCAAGACTGTCTTCTTGGCAATGGCTCAGTGGGACACCAGTTCCATAAAGCCTAGGCACTGGATTCTCAAAGTGTATGACTTCCATGAAATAAGTGCAAAATATTGTGCCTGTATAATTTTTATATTACTTCTTCTGAAGACATATTTTAGAAATTGTATCACTGTTTCAAAGAGGTCAGATATCCAAAAAAAAAAAAAAAAGAAGAAAACTTAAGAACCACTGCGCACTGCTGCATTTAGCACCTGTTTTTCTATTTTATATGTATATGACAATGCTATAAGAAAGTCACAAATCCACATTTTCAGATTGCCCTTGCAATCATTTTGGTCACATTTTTTAACTATTACATATCAGCATAAATTATCAGTTGTTGGTTTGATTTTGCTCAATGAACAGAAAAGAAGCAGAATCTTCTGTCCAGAAAAGGAAGTTTAAATCTTAGATGATAATTTAGTGTACAAAATTAGGAAGCTTTCTTCACATTTAAAAAATATATCATTTTATTTCTACTGTCAACTGTGTTACTTTTCCTTAAAACATTTTATTATTTATGTGTGTGGACAGTCTAGTTTTGTGTCTACCTCAAATCAGGAACTCATGCATAAAACTAAAAGGTCAATTTGAAATATCTAGCTGTTTGGCATCATATGGATGAAGAGGGATTACACTCTCAACTTATTCAACTGTTGCAGTATTAGAAGACAATATACTTGAGGTTTGTTTGAGTGAATTAGACGACTTTTTGTATAAAATGACATCAAAAGGTAAATCTATCATCTTCACGCAGATTATGCTCATATTTGATTTTTTTCCCTTATTTATTTGTTTTCTTCCTGATAAGCTATTGAAGAAATGCTTTTCTATAAAGATGTGGAAGACATGATAACTTATAGGGAGCAAGGTTTTCTAGAAATTACTTTTAATAGAAAATAGTCTAATTTAGAGACATTTTTAATATTGTATTGGAGAAGGAAATGGCAGCCAAGTAGTCTTGCCTGGAAAATCCTGTGGACAGAGGAGCCTGGCAGCTACAGTCCATGGGATCACAAAGCATGAGACGTGACTGAGCACAGATAACAACCACATGATCAGAAAATTAACCACACTGTGGAGCTGCTCACTTTTCTTTTTACATGTAGTATTTCTGTTTTGCATTGACTCTCATCCTCATCTCACTTATCACTATGAAATAAAGCTTATAAATTAGACTTCACTACCTATAAATTAATGTACTTATATTTTCTATGCCAGGGACTGCTGGGTGTCAGAACACAAAGAACAAGACCCAGTTCTTGCTCTTAAGGAGCACAGAGTCTAACAAATAGTACCTACCTTACAAAATGTTGCTGTATTTATATTAGTATTATTACTACTATTCTTCATTTTGAATGATTATTATATTATACCTAGTCCCAGAAAGGACATGTATAACACGTTTTATGGTAATACATTTTACTCAAAAGGAAAAATGTTCTCTAATATAAGCAAGATTTTCTTTACAAAGGTGGAGAAATGTTGTCAATTTTCTCCTTGAACTTCTACTCCCTTGTAATCAGGAACTAATTAATTAATTAGCTAATATTTCTAAAGTGCATTGAAGATGAACAGCGTCGTACAAATGCTAAGTATTTTAAAGCCATGTGTTGCCTCATACACTAGATAGGATTTTTTTAAGTTTGTAAAGGACAATTTGAACAAATTACATTTCATCTAAATGGAAAGGTGTATTTCATCTACATTTCATCTACTTGTATACTGAAGGTAGGGGGTAGGTGGAAGTAGGAAAAGTTGGATGGAAAAATGCAAGTGTAATTAAGGGAAGGAGAATGACCCTTTACATTTCTCTTCATTTATCATTATCACAGGACAAAAGATATACATGCATTCCTGTGTAACTCCTGGAAAAAGAGAATACAAATCTATTTAAATGGTATAGCATTAACATTATAATGTTCTCATAATTATCAAACTGTTAATAGAACCAAGTCAGGACTTCCCCATGAAGTGATTATTTTATAATGTTCTTGGAACTTAATTCCAAGTCCAGAACATCCAATTTGGAATCCACAGGCTCTAGACTGGACTGCCTCAATTTGTGAGATAATTGTCAACACTTCTTTAACCATGGATTGCATAACTCAGGATTATACCAATGCCTGGGAAGGGAAAGGAATGAAGACTCAAGGTCAATGACCCACTGCTGACCAATGTAGGAAATCAATCAGCTTTCGAATCTGATTTCTCAACCTGAGTAAATTACTCAGGTAATTTATTAGACCCACACTTAGTTTTGTGATTTTTAAACATGAGTCATATGGGAAATTCAACTGTCTGAGGAATTATATTTGCTTCAGTTAAAGGTGGTTATTTTTGAATCTTTTCATACTTCTCTTCCTTTCAAAGCCAGTGACACAGATGTTTCAGAATGAGAGAAACAGAGGCCAATCAGAATGCATTACTATTTTGCTGTTTCGCTCTCCAGGAATTATTTTCAGATTACTGCTGGTGTGGTTTTTTTCTCTTGTGAACATCTGAAACTTTTATCTTCATCAAAGATTTAAAACAGGTTCCTTCACTTGATATTTAACTCTCTGAGTAATGGCAGATGTGCTTACCAAGTGGCTCTGTGGTAAAGAATCACCCTGTCAGTGTAGGCGATATAGGAGATATGGGTCTGATCCCTAGAGTAGGAAACGGCAACCCACTTCAGTATTCTCACCTGGGAAACCCCACGGACAGAGGGACCTGGCAGGCTACGATGCATGGGGTCGCACCGAGCCAGACACAACTTAGAGACTAAACAACAATAGATAATGGCAGCTAGTTCACCAGATCAACTCATCTCTCCTAGTGCATTCACAAATGCTTATATGACAGCGTACTATTTTCCAAGGGAAAATGAAAAAGGCATCGCCTTAACCTAAAGAATGGTAACAGCCAATGTTTTATAAAGATGACGACCCTTGGAGCTCTTATGATCAAATGTAAGAGATGAAATCTACTCTTTTGCTAAGATATGCCATGGAGGAATCTAAATCTATATGGCAGTTGCAAAGAAAATGAAATCCTAAAGTCAGTTTTCCTTAGTTCAAATTCTTGCTCTGTCGCTTAACTAGCACTGTGAGTTTGAGATAGTTATACAATCAATATCTCAATTTCTTCATTCTTAAAATTGGTACAGTAATAATAGTTAGCTTATTTGATTGTTGTGAGGATAAATGATTCAAATGATTTAATTATTTGGAACAGTGCCACCTCTATGTAAGAATTAGTAATTAATATTATTCTGCACGGAGTGGGTGGCACCCCACTCCAGTACTCTTGCCTGGAAAATCCCATGGACAGATGAGGCTAGTAGGCTGCAGTCCATGGGGTTACAAAGAGTCGGACAGGACTGAGCGACTTCACTTTCACTTCTCGCTTTCATGCATTGGAGAAGGAAATGGCAACCCACTCCAGTGTTCTTGCCTGGAGAATCCCAGGGACGGGGGAGCGTGGTGGGCTGCCATTTACAGGGTCGCACAGAGTTGGACACGACTGATGCAACTTAGCAGCAGCAGCAGTATTCTGGAATAAAGAGTACAGTATGTTTATTAAAAACTCTGGTTCTGGCATTAGATACAACTGTGTTCAAATCCAAGATTTTCTATGTAAAGAACTTGGAGAAACTACCCAATTTCTCTGTCTTGGTTTCTTCATCTACAAAATGGGTTAAAAGAATCAAATCAGATTACACACATAAATTACCTCACACATGGTAAATATGAACATTTCTTTTTCCCATTTCCCATTTTGCTTGACTATTTTTCCACAGGGTTATACTATGTCATGGTCTAGTGATATCTGATGGAAGATGTTTTTATATTTGTGTTACAAATATCCAGATTGAGGAGAACATTTTGAGTAATAAAGTAACACCAAGTGTTACTATGTGTGGACTGTTTTCTCAACTCTCCTTAATAGTTTGACACAGTTAAAAAATTAATAAAGAAAGCTATTGCTATCTAGATGCAAATTAGTATTGGTTGCAAAGTAAGGTTTCTCAGGTAAATATTTATTCCCATATTTCTGGGTCACATATTTCTGGGAAGTTTAAGCATCTGAGGCATGTAGCCTGCTTTTCGGCATCTTTCAGTAAATGTGATTACACTCAATCTTCGTACTGAAGTTCTCTATGCAAATGCAGGAGGCTCTTGCCTTGAGAAAAATCTTTAAAAGTTGCACAGCTCCCCAGAAGCAGAGGTTGGGAGGGAGGCATGCTTTGTGTCATACACATTAATTCAGTTGGCACATTACAATGTTAAACTAAATGACATTATTACAAAGCTGTGCTAAGAAGTGTTGACAGGTCCATATGGTAATTTTACAATGTATAATGAACACACAGACTCCTTTCTTGCAGAAATTTATAGTTCAAATCTATACCCAGGATATCCAGTTTTATTTCCAGAAACTTAAATTGACTTATTACGATGTAGTGAATGTATAAATTAGTTCCAGTAGTTAAACTGAAACATTTCCCTACAGACTCAATTAGATTCATTAATCTGCTGTGTAGACCTGTAAACGGCCCATTGTTCTTTTCCCCCCAAAATGTCAAAAACTATTTCTCTAACTATAAAATATCTCCTACAAAAAATGTTTTAAATGGTCAGAATTATTGTATATTAGAAACCCGGAACTACAAATTATCTTATTGAACAGGTACGTTTTTTTTCCCCCAAAGAAAAATAGAGTCTAGCCCTTGCCAAGTAATTTAGTGAGGTTAGAAACTGCATTCGGTGCTCTATCACATATCTAAAACGCGCTGATATTAACAAAAGATCATCTTTTCCCCTGTCCAGCTGGATAAATCAGCTGGCCTGGGGCATACTGTGTATGTTCCTAACCCCACAGCTTTTTCATTTGGCAACTTTTGTTGACGTGCCTCTCTCCGCCTGAAGTGTGACAGCTTATCAGTCCATTGTGATGTTCCACGGAGGCTGAGTAAAATAATACAGCCTGTTAACGAATTCCATTTCAAACGATGCACACCTGAGTCTTACCTTTTTCAAAATACCACCCTCCGTGTGAGAACTAGGGAGGCCACGGCACAGCAGATATTTAAACACAAATCCTTTTTTTTTTTTTTTAAGCTACTGTTGTGGAATTTAACAAAATAAAAAGAAAAAAACCTACAAAACATTTTATTAAAAAAAAAACATTTTATTGATTGATGAAGGTGACTGCTTTTACTTGCTGCACGGTATTTTTTTTTTTTTTGCTTCAGTGATTTATTAAACATTATTTCTTGTTTGAAAAAACCTTTGCAACTCTTACCTTTGACTTTTGTTTTTTTAATGGCTCAACTCAAGTCATCTTTACAGGTCTGAATTTAATGTTAAGCTTGGTTATGTTTCTTTAGTCTCAGATCAACATGCAACTGTTCTGTTTTCAAGATGAGAGGAGGCTGCTTGGATCATTCTCTGACAAACTGATACTAATGTGATCTGAAATTGAAATATTTAACATTTAGTGTGTTAGTTGCTCAGTTGTGTCCGTCTCTTAACCCGCAAGTTTCCTCTGTCCATGGGATTTTTCAGGCAAGAATACTGGAGTGGGTTGCCATTTCCTCCTCCAGGGGATCTTCCTGACTTGGGAATGGAACCCGGGTCTCCTGCATTGCAAGCAGATTCTTTACCATTTGAACCACCAGGGAAGCCCCATTTAAGATTTAATTGATTGAATTGAACAGAAAATATTTTCAGCTCTCTTTAACAGGGAGAAAGGGAGCGATTTTTAAAAATATGGGGCTGTCTCATAAGTCAAGGAATAAAAACCAAATAGTCCTCATGAAAAATTTGGAAGGATTCAAATAGTTCCCTCTCTCCACCTTTCTCTTCACTTTATACTGTTTCATTCTTATTCAGTTGCTGCTGCTAAGTTGCTTCAGTCGTGTCCGACTCTTTGCAACCCTATGGACTGTAGCCCACCAGGCTCCTCTGTCCATGGGATTCTCTGTGGAAGAATACTGGAGTGGGTTGCCATGCCCTCCTCTAGGGGATCTTCCCAACCCAGGGACAGAGCCACATTTCTTATGTCTCCTGCATTGGCAGGTAGGTTTTTACCACTAGCGTCACTCGGGAAGACCAGTTTCAATTGTACAGCAATGTAATTCAGTTATATACATGTATACACATACATATTTTTTCTCAGATTCTTTTCCGTTATAGGTTATTACAAGATACTGAGTATAGTTATCTGTGCTATACAGTAGGTCCTTGAAGTTTATTTTATATATAATAGTGTGTATCTGTTAATCTCAGACTCCTGATATATCACTCCCCATCCCTGCTCTCCTCTATCCATTTGGTAAGCATACATTTGTTTTCTGTGAATCTGTTTCTTTTTTAAAAATAAGTTCATTTGTATATTGTAGATTGCACATATCAGTGATATTATATGGTATTTGTTTCTTTCTGACTCACTTCACTCAGTAGGACAAGCTCTAGGTCCATCCATGTTGTTACAAAGGGCACTATTTCATTCTTTAGTAATCCCAATTTTAGAAAAAAGATTCTGATTAGTCTACATTGCTTCAGTTCCTACCTCTGAGACAATCAAACATAACTAGAGAAGGACGGAGCAGTAGGGAATAGGGAGTGTTTGCACTGAACAGAGATTACGTAAAAATGAATTCCTCTCACTAGCTGCTTGGAGAGAAAGGAAAAGACAGGTAATTCCCTGCAAATGGTGATGATTAGTAAGTGGAGGGTAGTGTTGAACTGAATACACAAATGTAGTAAATATCTATCCACCTTATTTTTAAATGTGCTTCCTCTAAGGCTATTATAGATCTTCTTGTTATCTCCAAGCCCAAGATTATGTAGAAAGTTAGGTGCTCCAAAAGTAAAGATATTGGACTTTTCCTGCAGGATGATATTTCCAGTGAGAAATATAATGTGTTGGAATAATCATCTTCCTGTTCACAGTCCCATGTTCATCTGCTCACAGGACACGCACAATTTTCCTGCCAACGTACAGCATAACATTTCCTTCCCCCACCCTTTCCATTTCATTAATATGGAGGTGGGGAAGGGGTGTGCCAGCTTCTTCTTACAACATATTTCCCCCTAATTTTTCAACTTATCACCTCCCTTCTTGGAATCCTAGCGTTTCACGACAAATCGAAGAGTTCTTGTTTGTGCAAATCTGTCTGATGCTGGTATCTGCACCTGCACTTCTGGGCTGTGGCGAAGGAGCCACACGTGCACAATAAAGGTGACTCTCCCACACCCAGGAAGGGCTGCTGGAGGCCTGAAATCAGCAAATCCAGCTCAAGCTTTTCCCTGCCCCTACAATTTGGGGATCACTTCTGTTCCAGCAGACTGCTTCATGGCTCAGCACATTGCATTCCAATTCAAATACTTTATCAAATAACTCCTATGTGCCGGGTGCTGTGTTCATTAGTTTCAGAGTTGCAAAACAAGTAATATACTCTTTCTGCCCTTGTAGAGACTGCCACCTTGATGGGGTGACAAGGTAGTCTCACCAAGAATTTTGGTATAAGGGACAATGTGAACATGGTAAGTAAGTTTGTGTTGTGTTAGTTAGGGAAGGGCAATCCATTTCCTTCTCCAGGAAATAAGTCTGAGGAGGAGTAATAAGAGAAAGCCTTCTTTGAAAATAAGTTTAAAGGATAACTAGGAATTTAATACAAAGAATGTTAGTCAGTCAGCCATGTCCAACTCTTTGCAAGCCTATGGACTGTGGCCCACCAGGCTCCTCTGTCCATGTGAGTCTACAGACAAGAATACTGGAATGGTTGCCATTCCCCTCTCCAGTGGATCTTCCCAATCCAGAGACTGAACTTCTTTACTGTCTGAGCTACCAGGGAAGCCCTAATACAAACAGACATAGAGCATATTCAGCCCACTGGCATATTTGTATTTATAATCTGTTCAAAAGTGAATAGTCTTCAATAGAATGTAAGTGAGAAGGCTGACAGGTGGTGGAACTGAGGTCTCCTCTGCTCTCATCACAAGGAGAACTGAGAGATGTGAGAGAGGAGAAAATGGGGCAGAATTAGTGGGGACAGAGCCTCATGTTGAACAGGAGGCCTGATGCAGAATTGCTTGTTTAGTCAGTGTGTGAAATTGCTGCGTGTCCGACTCTTTGCAACCCCAAGGACTGTAGTCCACCAGGCTCCTCTGTCCATGGGATTTTTCAGGCAAGAGTACTGGAGTGGGTTGCCATTTCCTTCTCCAGGGGATCTTCCCAACTCAGGGATCGAACCTGGGTCTCCCGCATTGCAAGCAGGTGCTTACCATCTGAGCCACCGTGGAACCAAGCAATTGGAGCCAATTAAACATGGTTTAGTTGGAACCATGGAACCAACTAAACAAACCAATTGCTTGTTTAGTCAAGTGAATTCAATAATTTGTAAACTCAAGTCATGTTTCTAAAGGGTCTACCATTTGCCAGGACCTATCACACAGTACCTGTCTTGTCCATTTTTTAGATGGAAAAAGTGTCTCAAAGGAGTTGACAGTTTGCTTAAGACACAAAATTAGTAGGTACTAGAGCTGAAGACTGAACCCAGCATGCTGGACATATGAAATGGTAACATTTATCAGGAGAATTAAAAAAGGAGGTGGACAAGAGCTCACGGGACTTGCTTTCTCCTTAGCCGCCTGAATTTGCCCCTCTCTCTTCTGTATAGTCCTTATCCCTCTAGGCAGCTTTAGTTACCAGGTTGTAATTAAAGACCCCACACCAGCAGAAACGTGTTGATGTGTTCTGTAGATCCACCATTATGTTTGACTTAGTTACTTTCTATTTCTGCTTCTCTCTAGTTACCTTTTAGCTTCTGCCCTTCTGTCAAGTCCTGCTTAAGCTTCTGCTTGACATACGCTCTCTCTCCTCGTCCAACCAAACTTAGAGACTATGTGATTAACCCAAGCACCATCACCATCCTTATGAAATGAAGCTTTGGGCTAGACTTCTTCTAGACCATAAACCAGGCTTTATGTAGGATACTATGGGTCAGATGCTCATCACGATCCAAAAAAGCTAGAGCTGAGATGGTTGGTTCATGTGACTTGACCTTCTATATAGAAGGGGCTCACTATAGACAAAGAAAAAAAGCTGAGACATATAGTTTCAAGCACTCACTGAAATCAATTTCACATTCATCTCAGTCTGTTCCGAGAAAAGCTGAACTCTGAGAAGTGGTGTTCTTTCCAAAATGAGAATACATTTCTTAAGCTAAATATTGTTATATATATTTCTTTTTGTCTTCTACTGCAGTAACTCATCCACAGTAGTACTTGATTATAGCATAGGGATTAAGAACATAGACTTTGGATCAGTCAGCCAGCTAGAGGCTTGCTTCTTAGCTTGGCTACTTGTTATCAATAAGACTTTAGTAAATTACTTAGATTTTCTATGCCTCTTTTTCCTCATCTGTAAAATTGCTATTAGTAATTAATGGAGCTTATTCAAGGGTCAAATGAAATAATATCTATAAACTGCACATAATAAACACATAACAAAATGATAGACCAGTTTTTTAAATTAACTGATACTGCCTTAAGATTAATAGATGCTCAAATACAAAAGTTACTTGGAGGAAATTAAGAAAAAAAAGAAGAAATTTTTTGTAAAATGATTGCTTTCAAAGACCTTGGGTTTGTTGTATTTCTTGCTTTATTAAAAATGTTTTATACAGCACCAGAGCGGCCAAAAGAAAGTCATGGTTCTGTTTAGTCCTCTATTTCGTTTGCAAAAATTATATTCTAAATCTCTATTCCTTGAGTAAATGTACCTTTTCCATAAAAATTTCTGAAAGAGATGCTCTAATTCTTAAAAAAACTCAATGTGCTAATGACCACAAAAAGATAAAACTGAATGTTAATGCTATAGTTGGTTGGGCCAAGATTTTATGCATAAATAAATGATAGTGACACATTTTTAAAATGTATACAAACATAAAAGGACAAAGTTCATAAAGCAAGTTAATCACAGTTTATTTTTTGGTGTGTTTAAAAAAAAAGTCATCGATGACCTTTCGGAAGTGAATACAAGAGAAAGAAGTAGCACTTGAGTTTGGGGAAAAAACATCAAAAATTATCCCTTTTGATGCATAAGAACATTTGCATATCCAAAGCCAGCCTCTCAACAGTGCTGTGATTTTTGTTTTTTTGTTTTTTTTCTGAATGATCAACTCTCTAATTAGCCAATTATCATTGCAAATAGAGAAAGGGACAAAAATCACAAACTGTTAGTAACTTAAAATAGAAATCTACATCACTACATATGAAAGAAGAGTTTAAGTAGAATGAGTGGCTGGGGATCAGGATGAAATTGTTTTTACACCTTCGTCGAGATAAAAATAACATTTTACAATGTGGTATCACTTTTCTCTGAGTAATGAGAGCAATTTTGACATCTGCATGACTGTTATAAAGCAGTGTGTGTTCCATCTTTAAAACAGCACAAAGTAGCTTTGAAGTATTTCATAACCTTTATTAACAATAATACAAAAATATTCAAAAGCTATTTAAATGATTGTAGGTATGACTATTAACTGTCTATATTAGCTGTAGTCAATGTATCCATACCTCCAAATAGTGAATGAAGCACACGACTAACATTTGGAAACCAGTATCATTGCCTGGAGAATTCCATGGACAGAGGAGCCTGGAGGGCTGCCCATGGGGTCAAAAAAGAGTTGGACAAAACTGAGCGATTAATGCTTTCACTTGGAAATATCAACCTCTGAAATCATAACTAAGAAGAATCAACAGAAATTAATATAATAAGCCATCTGTAGAGCTAACCCACAGTAGGAGATATTTTGTAAATAATTCTACAGTGTTGCCAAAAACTTACCAGGCTGATGCCAGTCAAAAATAAAACTGAGGAGCAATAGACAAAAACTCCAGAAATTATTCCATGTCTATGGTAATCACAATCACAAATGCCATGTTAGTTGTAAGAGTAGAAAATACATTTCTGAAAAAGAATTTGTCAGTAGTCCAATACACTGCTCTAAGGCAAAGAATTGGGGTAGGGGATGGTTCTCTGTTTATTCAGTGGGTATGTTAGCCACAAAAAGATCTGCTGCCTCAGCAAGTGCACAGCTGGGTCCAGGAGTGGATGGCCCTGCTCTGGACTGACCATTAACTAGTTAATTGGGCACTAACCCTTCCTATCAAAAAGCCATGCCCTGCTTATACAACCAGTCTCAGTGACCTGGTTGGTTGGGTCTCGTGGTAAATTAAAACATTGGCCTTCTGGTTTATATACTTGACTGTTTTGTGTTGCTTAGTGTGAGTCAGACCCTGGAACCTACTAATCCCTGAGTGAATTAATAAAGAGAGCTTTCTCCATGTGCGTAACTGAGGTCTGACTTCTGGAGTCTGGAAGCTCCACCAAGTTACAGTTCATCTCCAAGTCAACGGCTAACAGTGGCTCAGTGTTCCTACAAAATATATCTCACAATAGACTATACTTAACTGAATGGAAATGTACTTACTTTATGGTAAATGCTTCTTGCAATGCAGATACTACTAAAATTATTAATATAAGATACTAGGCAACAAATTGAACAGCATAAAAGTCATACCTCCATAAGTGCTTTCTCTATTTTCTGATCATTTTATTTACATGACAGATTTGACACTAGCCATATACTTCCCTCAACTGTAGTATTTGCTACGAGTCTGATCTTTTCTTCTAAATTTTCATTTTTTTGAGGACAGGTATCAATTTATCCATGCGTCCTCTCACAGGCTAGTGTAGTACCTTGTGTACTGTAATTACATACTCGAAAATATCTGTTGTGTGAATAAAATGCCTTACAATTTGCATGTCCTACCTTGTCAGATTGTGTCCACTATCTTGTATTTACAGAAATCAGAAAACTTGGAACTGCATTTCCAATAATTTCTACTACCATCAGAGTCCTGGTTAGACTCCACCAAGGAAAGGTCCTTGCTCGATATTCAGAAAGAGAACAAGGCACCCGTTGCTCTTGTAAAGCAATGGACAAATGTGAAAGCTTTTGAACATCCTGTTGAAAATCATCCATTTTGGTGCTGTAGATAGCCAGGGTCATCAACAGAAGATGGATCAACAAAGAACTGGATTCCTCCCAGTTCTTTCCCTTCCTAATTTCCCAGAATCCAGCAGTAGATTTCCCTGAACACGTTCACAGTCCTTCCAACTGTGACACAGGCACTAATTCTCTCTGTCAAATACCCTTCTGCCTAAAACTTCCAGAGTAATCTCTGTCTTCATAAATAGTGGCCGATACACTTGCAACTAATAATTCCTTCATTTTATTATTTCTATTGTGTCCTTATTATGAAAAAAAGTCTTCAAAATTTTGAACATTCTTTACAGAATGTGAACCTTATTAGCACTGGAGGAAATGCCATCAGTCTCAAGTTCCAATTATGAATGAGAGATCATCTTGTTTGTTTCCCTTATCACAGAATCCTATTACTGTCCAATCTCTGAAAACATTTTTTGCCGTATTTTCTTTGAATTTCTAATATTTTAATATGGAAGGCAAATCTTGTCATAGTTATTCTATCATGGCTAGAAGTGGGTTTCCCTAGTTTATATCTTGGAGAAGAAGTAAGTTCTCTTTTGAAGGGAAAATCAGTCTCTCCCACCAGTGAGCTTATGTGTTACGTTATGTGAAAAAGCAAAACCCTGGTTCATGGTGGAATGCAGAGGTTTTTTCATAATGAAGCATAAAGTGTTCAGTATGTTGATGTCAAAATGTGTTACCCTGGGGGCAAAATTATTATATATTAAGAAGTACAGTCAAAGTTTGGCTGAGACAAAAGGTAAGGGATACACTATTGACTTTCCTCCTGCCAGGTGCCAGAGAAAGGTGGAAAGTGGAAGAAGCCTAGTGTATGAAAGTAAGGTAACAACAGTCCTGCAGAGGAGATGTAGGCTGCAACTGCTTTTGCTCTGGACAAATCCTACAGACTCCAGAAGCTGTGGTACCCAGTATCCAGTCGAAAGCTTTTACCCCTGGATTTAATTCTTTTCTAACTCCCAAAGCCTCTGTAACCCTTTTCTTAAATATCACAGTCTGTTTTTATCTGTTTTCTGCTGGATTAGACTCTATGCTCAAGTTGTGGTCAAAAGGATCCAGCATTCAAGTTGCAATCTGGAAAAGGTGTTTTGTGGTGGTTTTATGCCACCTTTAAGGAACAGAATAAAAATTAGAAGAATTTGACTGGCTGAGAATATAAAAACAAAAAGGCTGAATTGGTGGAATATGTAAGCAGTTTTCAGGAAATTCCAGGCATGTTAAATTCCAGTGAAACAGGACATTCTTTTATCCTGGGAGGAAAAGGGGAAGGACCAGTATTTATTGGGTTATTAATTGGACATATACCCCCAAAGGCCAGGGCATCTGCTATATCTTCAACAGTTTTTCAAAAAAAAATAGTGGTATTAAATGAAATTAGTTTCTTCAGGGCATAGTTCTCTGAGAAGTGTGAATATATAGAAATGGAGAATTCTTTTTAAAAAGTCTGAAAAGGACTGGACTTTCTTTAAACAATTTAAGAATTTCCTTATTATTGCTAAAACAAATTTATGGCACAATTTTCCTCTTTTATGAAATTAAATTGTTTTTATGATTCATTTTCGTAAATATATGAACTAAATGTTTTCACAGTATCCTCTGTTATACTTTGGTGACATGAATACCTGGCTGTTCTACTCCTGACCCACCTACATATTCTGCATTGTGCGATTTAAATTTTCTATATGAAGGTCCATAGTGGTTACCTTTATAGGCTAGAAATAAACCCAGTATACAGTTCAAGTTCAACCAAACTGAATTGTTGGACATCTGAGGGACAGAGATGAGTGTGAAAAAAAAAAAAAAAAATCGATCATTGTGAAGGTTATGTGGTTTAAAGATAACAGCCATTATTTTCAAGGAACCAGAGGCAGAAGGGATTTCTTTGAGGAGTTAGATATTAAAATTTTTGACTTTTTAAAATATTTACCGGACATTTTTTTTTTTAAGCTCTTAGGCTTCTCTTATAGCTCAGTTAGTAAAGAATCTGTCTGCAATGCAAGAGACCCTGCAACACAGGTTCGATTCCTGGGTCAGGAAGATCTGCTGGAGAAGGGATAGGCTACCCACTCCAGTGTTCTTGGGCTTTCCCTGTGGCTCAGCTGGTAAAGAATCTGCCTGCAATGCGGGAGACCTGGGTTTGATCCCTGGGCTGGGAAGATCCCCTGGAGAAGGAAAAGGCTAACCACTCCAGTATTGTGGCCTGGAGAATTCCATGGACTATACAGTCATAAAGAGTCAGACATGACTGAGCAACTTCCATTTTTCACTTTTCTTAAGGTCTTAATCATAAGGGATTTGATTTAGATCATACCTGAATGGTCTAGTAGTTTTCCTTACTTTCTTCAATTTCAGTCTGAATTTGGCATTGGCCACCTCATGCGAAGAGTTGACTCATTGGAAAAGACTCTGATGCTGGGAGGGATTGGGGGCAGGAGGAGAAGGGGACGACAGAGGATGAGATGGCTGGATGGCATCACTGACTGGATGGACGTGAGTCTGAGTGAACTCTGGGAGTTGGTGATGGACAGGGAGGCCTGACGTGCTGCGATTCATGGGGTTGCAAAGAGTCAGACACGACTGAGCGACTGAACTGAACTGAACTGAAGGTCTTAATGCCAGGAATAGATCCATTCTTTTCCTCTTGTAAGCAGAGGAATATATTTGTTGAACAGAGAAACATATCTGTTGATGCTAAGGCTGCACTCTTCCTTGGATTTTCATCAAACTCAACAGAGTATATTTAGTCTAGTACATGGTAACTCAACCCAAAGACATTCAAGGCCCCAGGTAACTTGCAACATGTTTATTCACTTAGTATTATCTAATTTCCATAATATTTATCCTGATTACTTTGAATTATTTGTTATAAACTTTCTTAAAGTAATTCGTGGGAGAAATATTTTCATTTAATAAGAGAATGGATTAGAGGACCTTGATAAACTAAAATGTTTCCAAAAGGATAAAAGTCCTGAAGAGGACTGTTCGCATGGGAATGACAGGAAGCACACAGAGCACATCATTATTTCTTCCACTTGTACTCCTAGTGATTTCCAAAAGGGAAAAAACTTGAGTACACTCATAGAAACTTTGAGTCATCAGGCATTTTTGCCTGTGACTGCCTACTTAATCCAGGAAGAAAGTGAACATTCATGAGTCAGAGCCCTTAGCTTTGCCGAGTTCACTTAAAAATGACAATGGAATATTGTAGAAAAAGAATTTGCATCAAATAATCTGGAAAATATTTGAAATAAACCAGCACTTGGTCAGTCTTATTCTCCTTCCACGTGGGTGTGAAAGAAATAGAATTGTTTCTGGAAATCTGTTTTTCTTCCATAGGAATGAGCCTACCATCATAAGAAGCTGTAAAGCATTACAATAAAGAGGGAGTCTGATACAAGCAATGGCAGGACAAGTTAGACTTGATACAATAGCAGCGCCTGAGTAAGATGGTGTTGTTTTATGTGGAGGAACTGTGCCATTCATTTCTTAAAGTTCTGGCTGTGTTGATTTAACTTTTGTGGAGAAACGTAAAATTGGCTTCAGACTCTACATATTAACTTGTTAGTACCCCAAGTATTTATTTATGATTAGAAAAAAATTAGTTCTACCAACTTCAAGCGATGGCCTAGAAACAGAAACACACAATAAGCAAATAGTCACACAAAATAACTGAGTTTCGTGCTCTGAAGGGCAAGGACAAGATGCTAAAAGAATGACTACAAAGAGATCCATACCCAGACAGGGGGGCCAGATGATCTCCCATGAGGAAATTACTAAAGTCATCTCGAGAGATAACCGATTGAATACAGGAAAAGGAGAAAGGGCATTGCAGACTGAAGGAGACTGAGGTCGGGCATGCTCAGTCGTGTCTGACTCTTTGCAACCCCATGGACTGTAGCCTGCCAGGCCCCTTTATCCGTGGAATTTTCCAGGCGAGAATACTGGAGTGGGTTGCCATTTCCTTCTCCAGGGGAATGTTCCCTACCAAGGGATTGAACACGCATCTCCTGCTTTGGCAGGTGGATTCTTTAACCGAGTCACCTGGGGCCACATGTGTAAGTATTCTTTGTGCGGAATTGAATGTGGGAAATCTCATGGTTTAAACAGAAAACAAATAGTAAAATGGTAACTAGAAACCCAAGTAGATCAATAACTACATCAAACATAACTGGTCTAAATATTTAAAAAATAGTTTTTCAGGACAGATTACTACTAATAAAAACAGCAAAGCTTAATTATATACAGATTACAACTTATGTACCTTTAATGTAAGGACACAGAGAGTTTAGAAGTAAGAGTAAGAAGACAGAAAGCATCACTAGAAAGCAGCAGGGACTTTTAAAATGATAAAAAGGAAGTCATCCGATAAGGTCAAATAATTCTAAATTTCTAGACTTTTAGTAAGCTTCAAAGTAGACTGAGCAAGAATGCCAGAGCTAATAGAAGTTATAGATAAATCCACAACCACAGAGGATTTTTTTTTAACCAGTCTTCTAATACCAGATAGAACAAACAGATAAATGAGTAAAGACATAAAAAAGCCAGATCACATCTAAATACACTTAATTATATTGCAACTCTGCCCCCAACAATGAAAAAACACAAATTCATTTCAAGAGCAGAGGGAGTATTTGCCATGACTGATCATGTGCTGTGCCACAGAGCCAGATTTTTAACAACTTTCAAATGATTGACTTAATTCAGAGTAAGTAATCTGACCACTTAGTCAAGTGAAATTGACTAAAAAGGATTGAGTGGGTCTGTAACTAATTCCTCTCTTGTCAGAAAACTGGAGGCTGACTTTTGATGCTTATCAAATTCCTTATAATTTTTGACTGATGGAATTTACTATCTAGATTTTGGATGAGGATTTTTCAGAGATTTTCTTATGTGTGATTATTAGTCTGAGAAATGTTTGCAGCAGAAAATACCTGGTATATAAATAAACCTGCACAATTTGGATACATGAGCCACTACTGGCCTGAAAAATGGAAACGAGTCACATACTCCATCTGGCTATGTGACTCACTTCAGTTCAGTTGCTCAGTCGTGTCCGACTCTTTGCAACCCCATGAATCACAGCACGCCAGGCCTCCCTGTCCATCACCAACTCCCAGAGTTCACTCAGACTCACGTCCATCGAGTCAGTGATGCCATCCAGCCATCTCATCCTCTGTCGTCCCCTTCTCCTCCTGCCCCCAATCCCTCCCAGCATCAGAGTCTTTTCCAATGAGTCAACTCTTCGCATGAGGTGGCCAAAGTACTGGAGTTTCAGCTTTAGCATCGTTCCCTCCAAAGAAATCCCAGGGCTGATCTCCTTCAGAATGGACTGGTTGGATCTCCTTGCAGTCCAAGGGACTCTCAAAAGGAGTCTTCTCCAACACCACAGTTCAAAAGCATCAATTCTTCGGTGCTCAGCCTTCTTCACAGTCCAACTCTCACATCCATACATGACCACAGGAAAAACCACAGCCTTGACTAGATGGACCTTTGTTGGCAAAGTAATGTCTCTGCTTTTCAATATGCTATCTACGTTGGTCATAACTTTCCTTCCAAGGAGTAAGCGTCTTTTAATTTCATGGCTGCAGTCACCATCTTCAGTGATTTTGGAGCCCCTCAAAATAAAGTCTGACACTGTTTCCACTGTTTCCCCATCTATTTCCCACGAAGTGATGGGACCAGATGCCATGATCTTTGTTTTCTGGATGTTGAGCTATAAGCCAACTTTTTCACTCTCCACTTTCACTTTCATCAAGAGGCTTTTTAGTTCTTCTTCACTTTCTGCCATAAGGGTGGTGTCATCTGCATATCTGAGGTGATTGATATTTCTTCTGGCAATCTTGATTCCAGTTTGTGTTTCTTCCAGTCCAGCGTTCCTCATGATGTACTCTGCATAGAAGTTAAATAAGCAGGGTGATAATATACAGCCTTGACGTACTCCTTTTCTTATTAGTCTGTTGTTGTTCCATGTCCCGTTCTGACTGTTGCTTCCTGACCTGCATACAGATTTCTCAAGAGGCAGATCAGGTGATCTGGTATTCCCATCTCTTGAAGAATTTTCAACAGTTTATTGTGCCTAGTGGGATACAAAAGTTGAGAGATCCCCAAACTAAACATCCCCAACTAATTCACTAAGCACAAAATGTTAGTGTTTGTTATTCCGAATATAAAGGACATCCTGGTTGAAAAAAGGTGTCCAAGGAAGCTGTGTTTGGTGAATTCAGGGTCTCCGAGTTATTGCTATGGTATTTTTTATGACTCTATCTTGAATCCTTTGCTAATTGCTAGTAATGCCTGATGCTGAGTAAGCCCATGTGTTAAGTATGTCTGACTGATAATGTGGGCATTGTAATTAAGAAAAAATTAAACTCAATTAAATATAATAAAAGTGAAAGTGTTAGTTGCTCAGTCACGTCCAACTCTTTGCGATCCCATGGACTGAAGCCACCATGCTCCTCTGTCCATGGAATTCTCCAGGCAAGAATACTGGAGTAGATAGCCATTCACTTCTCCAGGGTGTCTTCCTGACCCAGGGATCGAAACCAGGTCTCCTGCATTGTGGACAGATTCTTTATTGTCTGAACCACTAGGGAAGCCCACAATAGAAGTTAACTGAGTTTTAAATAATACATGAATAAAGTAAGAAATTTCAATAGAAATTAGAATACATATTAGATAATAAAATATGATAAATTGGGACTTGTGGGTTGTGTTTAGAGAAACAATAATAACTTTTGATCATATGTTACACAAGAAGGGAGATTGAAACAATTCTCTAAATACATATCTTAAGAAGTTAGAAAATGATCAGTAAATGAAGCCTGAAGGAAGAAGAAGGCAAGAGACAATAATGAAGGTAAGTTTGGGAATTAATGAATTGGAAATCAAAGATACAATAGAGGAAAACAACAAAGCCAGAACTTGGTGTTATGGGTTGGATTGTGCTTCCTGCAAATATATGTTGAAATCATAACCCCCAGAACCCCAGAATGTGACTTTCAGACATAAGGTCATTGCAGTTGTACCTAATTAAGATAAGGTCATACTGGAGTCATTTCCTTGTAATCATTCACTGATGGAATTCACTGTTTAGATTATAATTCAGGAGTTTTTGTAGTATTATATATGTAGAGTGGGAGAACAGGCAAGTAGGTATCATTTGGAGAAGGCTTTCAGAGAAACCCCAATTTCTATTAAACTGATGAGTAGATGGAGAGATGAAGGAAAAGGTAAACAGCTCCTGTTTGGAAAAAAAACAAAAAACAATAGTATTGGAGCTGGGTGAGTCCCATGCAAATGGACTGTGTCCATGGCCTTTCAGAGAAGAGCAGAGCAAACAAGGAGGTAGGTGAGGGCCAGATGCTAGGGATGAGAAGCTGGGAAGGCAGAGTCCCAACCACCTCACATCAAGGGCAATAGCAGTTGATATGGGAAGTGAGAAAAGCAACAAGGTAAAATAATCTGGATGCATATGTTGGAAAAGCAAGAAGAGAATGATGAATAAAGAGAATTTTACTAAAGGAGTAGAATGTAGCATAGTCACACAATTTTAACTGCAAATTTGGAATCACTAACTTTTATGCTACTTTACTTTATACTGCATTTGTCTTTTGGTTTCTAAGTTCCGTAGCAGAAACCTAATCCTATTAACGCTTTTCACTAATACATTATTTTGCACATATTGGACAATGAGTTAAGACAGAACAAAGATTTTAGAAACCTAAATATGTCACTAAATCTAATGTTTGTTATAGACGATTTTACACAATGTATTTAAACTCAGTATCAGTGTACACATCTTTAAAATAGCTATTAAGTGTGACTCATGAAAATGTGGTGAAGATTAAATAAGAAATAAAGTACCTTGTGAAAATACCTGATGATTACACAGTATTGTTTCAATGAACTATAGGCCTTTGCTTATCTGAATTGAATTTCACTGTATTGGACTAAAGTTTAGATAGTTTTTAACCTCCTTTTTAATCTATTTATATTTTTACTCAGTTATTTCCTGTTTATTTATTTTCCTATGCTCATATTTTTGAGACTTATTAAAAACATAATCTTAAATGAATTAAATTAAAAGAATTTTTGGAAAATAAATTGAACTACACTGCCTTAAAATGTATTCTATATTAAAAGTCATATTTATACACATGCTCAAATTTCTGCCAATCTCTTTGAAATGCATATGTTCTTAAACTAAGATTAAGAAAGTAGTTTGGGCTTCCCTGGTGGCTCAGTGGTTGAGAATCCCACCTGCAAGGCAGGAGATGTGAGTTCAAGACATGAGTTCAATCCTTGGGTTGGGAAGATCCTCTGGAGGAGGAAACAACAACCTCTCCAGTATTCTAGCCTGGAAAATCTGATGGACAGAGTAGCCTGCTGGGCTACAGTCCATGGGGTCACAAGAGTCGAACATGACTTAGTAACTAAACTACTATTATACTAGGAAAATAGTTTAGAGATTAATTCTAATTATACAAGAATTCAATATTTCATAGTCCCCAAAACACCAGTCATCATTTGGGCTGTTTATGATGTTACAAATCTAAATGAATTACCAGAACCACCCTATATCAAAATACATTAAAAAAAAAAAGCTTATTTTTTTTTCCTTTTTGTCACCATAGTTTGTCATTTTATGTCAAGTGGACATAAAACAGGCCAGAGATAAGCAAGTCTGCAAAACAATCCCTCATTGTAGTAAAAAAGACTTTTGAGCAAACGCCAACTGAATTAACTCAGTTTATGGCTATAAGAGACTCAAAGGAATATAACACTCACAATAAAGAATAACATCATTGACAACCATAAAAAGCAAAAATTTTAAAATAAATTTTTAAAGTCCTTATTTACCTAATCATATTGTGACATTTTCACAAATATGATTCTGAGTTATATTATGTGCCACAGACAGAATGTTTGTATGCCCCGAAAATGCATATATTAAATTCTAACACCCAAAGTGATGATTTGGAGGTAGAACCTTTGAAGAATGATTAGGTTGTGAATGTGGAGCCCTTACGAATGGAACTGGTGCTCTTATAAAAGACAGCAGAGAGCTCCCTCTCCCCTTCTGTCACGTGAGGTCACAGCGATAAGTTGGCCATCTAAGAACTAGGAAGCAGATTCTCACCAGACACCAAACTGCTGGATGCTTGATATTGAAGTTCCAAGACTATGAGCAATAAATTTCTGTTTATAAGCTACCCAGTCTTACACACAGTCTTACAATGGTATTCTATTACAGCAGCCTGAAGGACTAAGGTACTACGGAAAAACAAAGTGAATGGAAACAAGCAATTTAAGGGTACAAAAAAGTGCTAACTCTTTAACTCTGTGGTCCAATTATTAATAGTTCTCAAAATAGAGAGTTGAAAACAGAAAGGGGAAATTTTCTAAAGTTACGGACAGTGGATCTCTGTGTTGAAGCCACTCCAAGTCTATTTGCAGTACGACTTCCATTACAGAAGCAAGAACCCATGTCCGTCCAGCACCATACCTCCAAATATTTATTCTGATGGTAGAATAAAATAATAAGGCAAACTAATTGGGGTGGATAAAGAAGCACCTAGATTCTACCCATTTTTTCTGACAGACATTTCAGGTATTTAGGTAGAGACAATTGAAGCAAATCCAAGACATCACTATATTAGAAATACAATAGGCATAAAACTAAAAACTGTTGTTCAGTGAGGAATGTTACAGATGAACAGGTTTAAAATATAAGGTTTTGTTCAACATACTCTAATACTCCTTATCAGGTTATTCTTAGTAATTCGCATTGTATTAATTTTACATTTCTGGCATAGGAAATTACACAACCCTAGAGGCATCAAAAACACACTTATTTATTATTTTACATTTCTCTAGATCAGGAATCTAACATAAATCTCACTGGTCTAAAGTCAGGGCTGTGTTCTTTTCTGGAGGCTCTGGAGGAGAATCTGTTATCTTGGCTTTTTCAGCTTCCAGAGGCCACCCACAGCCCTTGGCATGTGATCCCCCTCCTGCATCTTTAAATCCAGCAGTGCTACATCTCTCTGACTCATCTGCCATCACATCGTTCTCTGACTCAGCTGGGAAAGAGCCCTCACTGTCTAAAGAATTATGTTTTACCGTTGGACCCACCCATGCATACGTGCTAAGTCATTTCAGTCCTGTTTGGCTCTTTGTGACCCTATGGACTATAGCCCACAAGGCTTCTCTGTCCATAGGATTCTCCAGGCAAAATTACTGGAGTGGGAGGACCCATCCATATAATCCAGAATAATTTCCCCATCTCAAGGTCCTTATCCTTAACTACATTTCAGAAGTTGAATTCACCATGTAAGGTACCACACTCACAGCTTCCAGGGATTAGAAAGTGAACATTTTTGGCTAGGCCATTAAATTCTGTTTTATTTTGTTTTCCTAATTTTCTTTCAAGTGTTGCCCCTATGAGGCTATTAAGGTTCTTGTAATTTTAGGGAAACAAGTTTTATTTGTAAGGATGGATAAAATATGTCTAGAATCATAAACGTATTATACCCTCCTGAGAATTAATCACATTACTACTACTAAATACTTTTTATCCTTAGCAATATCCTTTTTTCTGGAATCTACTTTACCTGATATTCATATATTTACTCCAACTTTCTTTTGATTATTGTTGTTTTGCTATGTCATCCTTTCAATTCTTTTCTGTATTTATTTTTGAAATGAATTTCTTCTAGGCAACAGATAGTGGGGTCTCACTTTTTCATCCAGTAAAACAATCTCTGCCTTTCAGTTGGAGTATATAGACTACTGATATGATTGGGTTAAATCACAGAACATTGCTATTTATTTTCCTTTTGTTCTTGTGGCTGTAAGTCTAACTCACAGACACTTAAATAAGAAATCAACCACTTAGCATATCTGGTAAGCACATACGCTATGCCATCATTTTTCTTTTTTTTTTTGCCTTTTGTTGGATTGAGTATTTTTTTGCGATTCCCTGTATCCCCTTTTTGTCCTATCACCTATAGCTTTGTTTTGTTATCTTAGTGATTGTTTTGGGGTTTCTAGTCTATATCTTTAACTTATTAAAGTCTACCTTCAAGTGATCATATAGCACTTCACTTGTGGTTATAGGAAACTTACTACAGGATTCTTCTGTTTCTCAAATCCTTTGTGGTGATGTTATCATACATTCATTGAACGTTACAAACTCCAGAAATACAGTTTTAATGCTTTTTAAACAGTTAACTTGTAGTTTAAACTATAGAGAAATATCTCATGTATTTATCCACAGTTGTTTTCTGTGCTCTTCATCCTTTGAAGATCCATATCTTCATCCTGTATAATTTCTCTTCTTCTCTAAGTATTTCCTTTAACATGTTTTGTAGTAGAGGTCCATTGATGATACTTTCATTTTTTTTGTCTGTCTGCAAAAGTCTTTTCAATTCAAAGGTATTTATTCTATATTTAGAAGCCTAGATTGATAGTTTTTTCCTTTGAGTACTCTAAAGATGTTATTCCACGATCTCTTTTCTTACAGAGTTTCTAATTAGAAGTCTGCTGTCATCATGGTTCTGTCTTTCTTGGTTGTGGCTTTTTTAACTTTATTTATGATTGTTTCTTTATCACTGGCTTTAAGCTATTTTATTATGATATTTGATATGACATTATTCTGTGTGTCTACTTAACATGCTTAAACTTTCTTCTCAGATATATGGAATATAATTATAAAATTGTTTCAGTGTCCTTGTCAATAAATTTTATTATCCATATAATTTCTGAGTCTGTTTCAGTTGATTTATTTTTTCCCTTTCTTCACACTGTGGATTATATTTTCTTGCTTCTTTGTAAGCCTGTTATTGTATTGTGACTTTTTGTTACATCTTCACCATGATTTCAATCTCCTCCATACTAAAATTCCTTTATTATCCCTGTGTTTAGATTTTTAGTGTTTAAATTAGACTTTCAGAACCTTGTCTGAGTCCTTGGACTGTAAGGAGATCCAACCAGTCAATCTTAAAGGAAATCAGTCCTGAATATTCACTGGAAGGACTGATGCTGAAGCTGAAATTCCAATACTTTGGCCTCCTGATGCAAAAAACTGACCCTGATGCTGGGAAAGACTGAAGGCAGGAAGAGAAAGGGACAACAGAGGATGAAATGGTTGGATGGCATCACCGACTCTATGGACATGAGTTTGAGTAAGTTCCAGGAGTTGGTGATGGACAGGGAAGCCTGGTGTGCTGCAAGTCCATTGGGTCGCAGAGTCTGACACCACTGAGTGACTGAACTGAACTGAACTTTGTCTGATTTATAGATTTATTTGTCATGGGTATAGCTTTTAAGGATAAAATAACATTTTAAAACAATAAAATAAATATATATTTTTTCTTATTCCTGTTTTACTAACATTTGTATTGTTCTTTTTGAAACTTCTTCACTAGACTACTTAGCTTATTTTCACTAATTCCTATTTTAAAATGAAAGTGTATAGGGGTAAACATTTCTTCTCCCCCAGATAGTCACATCAAATCTCTTTTCCAAATTATTTCCTTATGGTTTTCCTTATCATTTTAAGTCAAACCTTTTACTTTTTGTCACTTTGAAAGCTTTTGGAGATATTTTATAAGATCTAAGTGTATGGACTGCTTTTTATATTCCTGTGATACCATACTCCACATTCACTTGTAGTTTTATGAACATTAACTAGTATGATCACCAAGGTCTTAAAGAGAGAATTGGTGACTTCAACATTTTACTAGTTAGACAAAAATGTTATGAAACACTCTTGCCAATTATTCATATCTTGCAATTGGAAAATAACAATTTATATGAGTCATTTATGGACACCACTGTAAATGTTATAGCATCTTAAAGCTTTGTGCATACTTTTTGAATGTAGTACATCCTCTCAGTCTCACTGACAATTGCATAATCAATAGCATGCTATGGTAGATGTTGTGAGCTCCCACATAACATCTTACTTAACACCGTATGGCATCTCAATATGGAATTTCCTCTTGCTTATAAACTGTCTTCTTTCTCTTGAAAGCTGGGTTTGTATCCCCTCTGCAGCAAAGCAAGGCTTGGCTCCACAGTGTTACTGAGCAAATGTTTCATAGCACATTTCTTTTTCTCATTGACCATGAAAAATATTTTTAATTTGATTTATTAAAAAGCTCCACAGTAAAGTTTAATTAAAAATTTCTCACATAGGTGTTAGTTCACTACAATATAGTCAAACATTCAGGCTTGAGATAAGTGACATAGCCCTGTAATGTAAGCACAAACCCTCATCCCTAAAATTCATGAATCTTAGACTTTGGGGTAACGATGGAGAGAGGTTTCACACAACACAGTTTGACAAGAATATATTATATTGCTAACCAGAGACTTTTGTGTTGTTTGCTTCAAAAGAGAGCTAAAGTTAAATTATTAGAATAAAAATTCTTTAAAGCAATATGACCAACATCTAATCCCCAAAGTTGCCTCGATAAGCAGAATCTCTTCAGGCTCAGGTTAGATATTAGTCTTATTTCGCTTAATAGTCAATTGTAAGTTTGGAGTTAGGCTGCCAGCTTTACCCAACAGTCATTTTAACTGACAAGGAAAGTAGACCTCCTGAAAATTGAGTAATAAGTCAATATGAGATTTAAAAAGTTCTAGCAAAAAGAAGTTGCATGAAAAATGTGAAGTATTCCTAAACTCAATAAGAATCATCTGGTTAATTGAAAATAGATGTTTCCTGTCTGAAATATGGAATCTCTGAAGACTCTGACTCATGAAATCTGGGTCAGGAATTTGCATTTATAATAAATGATTATGTGGCCAGAAAAGTTTAAGGAAAAATTGGCAGTGAAAATTGAGCAACATAAAATCGTTGTCTATTTCCTACAATACTTCACTCACTAATACACCTACTCATCACTTGTTCATTTATTCCCACCTTTTGAACATTTACAGTGTGCCAGGCTTATTGCTGAACACTTGTAAATAGTCATGGACAATTCCCAGTGCCTACCGATTAGGGCTCTTAGTTTGGTAAACATACAGGCTACAGTAGACATGGGTACATGGTGTAGAATCATAGAAACAGGGCATTCAATATGTTTGTTCACATTGATTGTGAATGCATCGTTGGTCTTGCTTTTGAATTCCTGACCCCACTTCACCGACTGTGTGTGTGTGTGTGGTGGTGGTGGTGCAGCAATGGAGGGGAGGGGATTTCAGAAGTGGTTGAAAATTGCCTATTTTTTATGTCCTTTAGATCACAACAACTAATATTTTCATTACATAGATTTTCACACTGTTTTTCAAGTCTCTAAGTGAAGCTCTCATCCAGACTGATATTTTCTATCTATACTTTCAGTTGAAACCTACTATAATCTCCCCTTTAAAAAACTAACTTCCAAATAAACACCTGGCTTCTTTGGAGGCGGAAAGACATTCCACAATCTCTTAAGTTGGATTCTCAGCTTTGTCTTGATAATTCAAGCTTATAAACTTTATGTTATTAAATTAATTTTAAGTTGCAATATATTAAATGCAATGACTCAAAGGGAACATTTCCCCTTAAGAACTGAAAAAAGATTTAAAGGGAAATTTTTCAGAGGAATTATTTTTAGGAGTGTAATATACCTGATACCCACACAAAATGCTGAAGACAACCTGAGCAGATAAGCAGCTTAAAAATGCAGATTCCCTCAAGTCTTTTGCTAAAATGATGCCACTTTATCCACCCTTGCCCCCTGCCCAAATTAATAGGTAAATTTCTGCAAGATCTAATTTCCTTTGATGAAGGATGTCTTTCATGCTGCTCTGTTTTGCACATAGTTAAGCAGCTTTTGTTGTCAGTCTATTTGTTGTTCTCCAGTCATCGAAAAAGGTGGGGACTTCAGATGGATTCTCTAGTGAATAGGATGGTCTATGAGTTGGAAATCATTAAAGCTGAAAACATCAAAGACAAAGATAAACAGGATTAGATGCTAATTTTCAGTGCAAAAGAATATAACAAGGGGAATGAGACAAGAACGTCGGCATGACTTTTGAGTCCCTGACTGGTTTTGAGACTGATTTTTAGGGAAATGTGCTTTTTGGCTTAAATATAAAACCAGAGATGGTCCTAACTTTGAATATGATCTTATCTTATTCTATTTATTTAAAGTCGACTTCCATTTTCTAAGTAAGATGATGCTATTTATTTGGGCTACATTTTCCTGGTACTGGACATGACCAGGTATATGCCTAACCATTTGGCCAGTGGGATGCTGTGTTCTGATGTTATCCTCTCCTTTTCTCTGCACTGCTATTCTGCATAGTACCCGGAGGATACAGAAAGTGACTGGTGCCACCATGTACTATGCTGGACAAGCAATAAACCATGAAGGTTTGATGTTAAACTTGTAAATTTGAGAAGAGAAAGTTTCTGAAGCTGTAAGTGATAATTAAGGTTATAAGAATAGTTATTGAAACAGGATGCCATAGAAGGAGGAAAAAACCAGCAATATTTATTTACTTCTCTAGGCTGGGGAAAGAAAAAAATCAATCCATGAAAAACTTATAGTTTAATAGAATTGTATAACTAATTAGACAATAACAAGAAAGTAGCATTTAGGTTCTATAATAAGGCCTGTGAATGTATACATTAAAGAGATATGTGCAAATTACAATAAAATAGAATAGTATTTCTCCTAAGAGGGAAATATTTATGAGGATGGTGAATTTTGAAGATGTGACTCCCACTTTAAAAAAAAAAAGATTTGGATTTCTGGAAAGCAGGAGGACAAAATATGTGATTTATTTGATAGTCTGTATTTGTTGCTACTTTCCTTTAATAAATTAGATATTCATTATATATGTATAATTATGCATTTCTCATAGATAGGAAAATTATCCTTACAACTTACAATGTATAGTGCCTAGAACAATGTCACATTAGGATAGAAAATACATGTTTTATATCTGATAATTGTCAGCAAAATGACAGACATACATAAGAAGATTAGATGTCCCTACTTCCTCAGGAATGACCCTGCTGATAAGCAGCACAGAAAATGTTAACATTTCTCTAAACCTCAGTAATTTAATCCAAGTCTTCATGAATTTTGCCATATCCCATACCACCTATTGAAGTACTTATTTAATAATTTTCCTTAATCAATTCAGTCATGCTATTTAAATACCTAAAAGACAGATAACTAGTGTTACAAGTCATGAATCAAAGGAACCATGAAAATAAATACAATACAAAACAATTAATTTGAAAATAAAATATAAAATGAAATTGTGTGTGTGTGTTCAGTTGCTCAGTCGTGTCTCTTTGCAACCCAAAGGACTGTAGCCTGCCAGGCTCCTCTGTCCATGGGGACTTTTCAGGCAAGATTACTGGAGTGGGTTGCCATACCCTCCTCCAGGGGATCTTCCCAACCCTGGGATCAAACCCAGGTGTTCCACATTGCAGGCAGATTCTTTACCATCTGAAACACCAGGGAATCAGCTTACTTCTCATTGAAAAAAGGTGAGTTTGGTATTTAAAATAATGAAACTGTTGATTGTATAATAGTATAAAATTTTACTAGGTGACATGATAAAAATAAATGACTCTTGCTCCTTGGAAAGAAAGCTATGATAAACCTAGACAGTATATTCAAAAGCAGAGACATCACTTTGCTGACAAAGGTCTGTATAGTCAAAGCTATGGTTTTTCTAGTAGTCACGTACAGATGTGAAAGTTGGACCATAAGGAAGTCTGAATACCAAAGAATTGATGCTTATGAATTTTGGTGCTGGACAAGACCCTTGAGAGTCCCTTGGACTGTAAGGAGATCAAACCAGTCAATCCTAAAGGAAATCAGCCCTAAGTATTCATTGGAAGAGCTGATGCTGAAGTTGAAGCTCCAATTCTTTGGCCACTTGCTGTGAAGTGCTTACTCATTGGAAAAGACCCTGATGCTGGGAAAGTTTAAGGGCAGGAGAAGAAAGGGGTGACAGAGGATGAGATGGTTGAGCGGCCACCAACTCAGTGGACATGAATTTGAGTAAACTCGGGGAGATATTGGAGGACAGAGGAGCCTGGCATGCTACAGTCCATGGAGTCATAAAGAGTCAGACATGACTTAGTGACCAAACAGCAATAACAACAACATGATACCTAGTAGAAAGAAAAACTGGGTTTCATATCAGAAAGATAATTGCATTTTTTGTTTTGATGCTCATCAGGAATAAAAATTTCACCTCACATGTGTCTACTGAGAAACGGCAAGATATTTCATCTAACTCCTCTGATAAATTTAGGTGCTTAGAACTAATACTAATCATCTTGCTATGAGATTATTTTGTAATACATTCCTATTCCAAGAAACCATATGAAGCAATATCCCAAACTTGTTCTTTTGAAATTATCCTGTTCATGGACTGGTACAAACAAGCATTTCTTATTCACTCAATTTCACCATTTGGTTTTGAAAAATATGAGCAAACATCTTTTATCAATTATTTCAAACATATCCTCATAATAGTCATCTATTTCCAACCTTGGCATCAATGTTCATCTCTCTCACTCTCTCTCCTCCGTACTTCATATCCAATAAACCAGAAATTTGTTTGAGCCTTTATGTAGAAATAATAGATGCAGAATCCAACTTATTATGTTCTAAGTTCCCATCAGGTCTCCTATGGATGGACTACTGTCACAGTGTCCTAACTGGTCTCCTGGCTTATAATTTTGACTCTAGAGTGCAACTGCTTATTTTCCATATACAAATCCATGTTATTCTTTTAAAATATGAGATCATATCATTTTCCCCAAATGCCTAGTCCACTTATAGTGTAAGCCACAGTCTTATAGTGGTTTAGAAAGCCCTGTAGAATCTCATTTATTTGTCCCTCTATCCTGCCTGTATTCTCAATCTAAAGTAGGTTCCTGGAGGCCAGGGATTTTGTGTTCACTGCCTAATCAACTGAGCCAAAAACTGTTTTTGACATGTAGACAATAAATATTTGTAGGAGTACACTCTCAGTGAGCTGTTATTTAAATTCCTAACTAGATCTGAGTTGAGAAAATCCAACACCTTATAGCTCCATGAATCCTTGTAGATTTACATGTGGTCTTTTAAAGGAGTAGTGATAGAAGATGTATGTACTACAAGAATAATTTTTATTGTTTAAATAAACATACAGATGTGAAAGATATATTTGCATATCTGTTCTAGGCAGATATGTAATTTTTCAGTTTAGAAGTTTTATTTGGAAAGCCGTGAAGTTTTTATCACATTATCAAATAGTGACTTCTTAATGTAAAATCTTAGATTCATTTTCTTCTCCTCAGGAAACTGAGAAAAAAAAAGTTGAGAACCCAATTGACTTGAACCTAAAAGGATTCATAAATCAAACCCTTTGACCAATTCCTTCTAACTATTCATGTATATCTAAAGTAACTCAAGATTTTATCATGTATATGACAAATTGATTTTATTTTCTAAGTTTTGAGGTATGAATTGAAAAAATGCAGGAACAAATACATGAACTGAAGATGCCAGCAACTGGAATCATCTATATGAACAGTATTTCTGAACAGTTGATACTGGAAGGTATTGGTAATTCCTTGGTCTATGTAAACAGGATTATCATGATGCTCCCTACTTGATCTTTATCTTAAAGAAAAACTATGTATAAAGCTGTAGGTTTGATATGTTGGTTATGCTTTTCCTAATACATTAAGATATATGCATAACTATTAAAATAAATCTATCACCTAAAATCACCTAGATTGCCACCACTTCCAATTGTGTCACATTTTGGGAAATACTGTCCAGGATAGCAGTATACAATAGAAATATATTCAAGCTTTGTCTAGACATAGAGACTTTGCTTTCAATCAGTTAGAAAATCTGAGATACTGCTTTGTAATCTTGATATTGTTTCCTTACTTGAATTGATATTTGATTGATCTATATTTCAGTGGATACAAATTGTATTATTCTGTTGTGCTGTAATGATTAAACACTATAAATATAATGTCAGCCAGCTCTGAATATTAGATCACTTGTCCATGGGAAGTAGTAGAAATAGGCTTTACTAAGGAAAATGCAGAGTCCAGTAAATAATGGTAATGAAGTAACACATGGAGTTAAGAAAATAAATATTTTTTCTCCCTTTGTTGATATCATTTTAATAAATATTTTGATGGACATTATTAAACTGACCTAGCTTTATTATTGTTTGCTGCTTCTGCTGCTAAGTCGCTTCAGTCATGTCCGACTTTGTACAACCCCATAGATGGCAGCCCACCAGGCTCCCCCGTCCCTGGGATTCTCCAGGCAAGAACACTGGAGTGAGTTGCCATTTCCTTCTCCAATGCATGAATGTGAAAAGTGAAAGTGAAGTTGCTCAGTCGTGTCTGACTCTTCACGACCCCATGGACTGCAGCCTACCAGGCTCCTCCGTCCATGGGATTTTCCAGGCAAGAGTACTGGAGTGGGGTGCCATTGCCTTCTCCTTATTATTGTTTAAATATCCACTAATTAGAGAATGTAAATTATGTAATTAAATATTATAAGATGATTAAGCTTATTACTCAAGGAGATAATAGTCAAAGGTATGACAACTTTTATGTATCATGTTGCCTGATGACTTCCTAACTGTAAGTTCATGCTAAAAAATGGTACCTCTCACAAATAAGTCTGGATTCATAGCTTAGAGCATGTCCTCTGGAGTCAAACTGGCTTCATGCTAAGTCCCTTCAGTTGTGTCCACCTCTTTGTGACCCTATGGGCTATAGCTTGACAGGCTCCTCTGTCCATGGAATTCTCTAGGCAAGAATATTGGAGTGGGTTGCCATGCCCTTCTCCAGGGCATCTTCCCGACCCAGGGTTCGAATGTGTGTCTCTTATGTCTCTAGGTCTCCTGTACTGGTAGGCAGGTTCTTTACCACAAGCGCCACTTAAATCTAAGTGCATGAACTTGGATTGTTTTCACAACTATAAAATGGGGATAATAACAGAACCTCAACAGAATGCTGTGAAAATTAAATAAATGAGTATTCCATAAACTGATACTAGTATGATGGAAAGAGGAACTCTCACTCGTTAAGCACTGAGAATTTAAATTAAAACATAGACATTTAGGTAAAAGAGAAGAGCAGTGTGAAGGAAAACTACTTAAAATTAGAATCTCTGGAGAATGCATAGTTGACTCAAATCCTGCATGTGTGCTAAGTCGCTTCAGACTATTTGCTATCCCATGGACTGTAGCCCACCAGGCTCCTCTGTCTATGGGATTCTCCAGGTAAGAATACTGGAGTGGATTGCCATGCCCATCTCCTCCAGGGGATCTTCCCAACCCAGGGATTGAACCCATGTCTCTTATGTCCCCTGCACTGGCAAGAGACGTGTCTCCTGCATTGGGTTCTTTACCACTAGCGCCACATGGGAAGCCCTGACTCACATTCTAGTGCTCTACAAAGCCATAGAATAGCTTGGTGTGTTACTGGGATCTGATATCTTTATATCATAATTTTCTCCAGGCAGAATGCTGGGGAAAGCATTTCAAACAATTCATGGTCAATGAAAATATTTAGAGATTTCAAAAATCTCTTTTTCAGAAATTAATTCTGGAAAAATTATTTGCAATGACTGGGTCCTAAAGTTTGATTGAATATAAAAAAAGCCACTATAAAGAAAGGAGAAAATTACAGGTTTATCAAATCCTCATGAAAATGTTTATAGCCCACAGTATTGTGAATCTAGCTATAGGCCAGCATTGTATTCTCTGCCCAAGGCAATTCTTGTTTTATCTCTTTGTTTCATCCGCTTTTACTATAACAGTGTTTCATGAAAGACTGCTTTGATATTTTAACTATGTTATATTACTATTAGTGATTTTAATGAACTTTTTGCAACTTTACAATAGTTATATGACTTTGGGAGCTTCAGATTAGAAGATCGTGTTTAGGTTTCCAAGATCAAGATCGCATATCTATCTGTCTATAGCACCTATCTGTCATCTATCATCTACAGAAAAACAATACATTTGGTTTTAAATTTCTTCAAAGTAGCCTTTGATCCTAGAGATATTTGGGACAAATGCTTGACAGAGCAGCTCCCTAGGTATCCTATGAAATGACATTGGAAAAAAGGCCAAAGACTTAATTTTAAGGGGAAAAAAATAAAATCAATTACCGTTTATGAGGACTACATTGCAAGAAGGAAGAGAGGGATCACTCAACAGCCAGAGGCCAGAAAAATCCACAGCCCAGTTCCTTAATGTACCAAATGCAAGCCTTCTTTTGTACATGAGTACCATTAAAACATTTTCCAGGAACTGCCTTGTGGTCAACAGGGAGTGTAATAGGCTCATTACCTTCAAGAAATAAAAAGGAGACCCATGACACTCTGGTGACATACATTTCTGTTGATTATGGAGGTTGTTCTATCTTAAAGAGCACTGTCAATGACACACTGATGAAGAAAAATCTTCAATTGCTCACATATAACTTTAATGAAGTTGTCCAATACAAGTGGGTCACACTCTAAGGACACCAGCCTACATGTGATTTCCTAAAAGTAAATTTACTTGGGTACTGACGTCAAAAATACAACTCTATCAATGTCACCTTTATGTCAGCAAACAGATTAAGTGTTTCTAATATCCAGCATAATGACATTCTGTATGGTCGAGATCACATTTGTGATATTATATTTGATACAGTTGTAAACCTGGGAAGAATACGCCTGCCTAAGAGAATGGCTTTTTGTCTAGTCTTAAACATGTTACAGTTGCCAGTGTAAATCACTTGTCAGTCTATGGCAAATGTAACAGTGTTTTAATCTGAAAAAGGGGAGAAATAAAGTACAGATAATCTTTTTGGCCATTTTCTTGGCACCATCATACATTGGAGACTGACAGGTCCTTCAGTTGAGTGACAGGTGTCCTTTGAAATGCCTGTGAATCAGTATCTGTACAGACTGTTGAAATGCATATTTCCATCCTTATCGTAAAGGCTTGGATGGGTAAGATAGGTGCTGTTAACATTGCAAATAGCTCCAGAATTATTCATTGTCAGCTCCAGGCAAAGAATAGGAGGAAAGTTTTATTATTCACCATGCACAATAGCAGGAGGCTTAATGATTCTCAGTTACCTTGGCAGAATTGTCTGTCGACTTCAGGCACTAGCAGTGGGTGACACAGGTCTGGCCAAGTGTTAGAGCAAGATCATACATTCTGGTCCCATTTTAATTTCTAATACATTAATCTTTCCCTCCCAGATGCACAATGAATATTCCATAGACTCTTGTTTGTCAGAAGCTGTCTGGCTTTCATCTATTCAGGTGGTTTCATTGACTGTGAAAGCGTGCTTCAAAGGCCTGATCAGTCAATGACAACTGTCTCACAATAGCATTGAGTAATGCTTCCCTTTTTTTCCTTTCAGGCATCTGATAGACAACTTTGACACCTGATCTCTGGGGACCTGATGGAGTCATTCAGAGTTCTTAAGAGACTTCCCTTACTTTATCATTCCAGAAAGAATTGTCACAGGTGAATGTATCGCACTTTCTCAGGAGCTGAACCTGACCCTTGAATCCATCTCATTTGCACTGCAGGTTTCACAATGAATTAAAATGGATTAAGTTGGCTTAATGCTGTTTTACAAGCAAGCAAAAAGCACTGTGCCATTCATTTTTAATTTTAATCCTTTGTCTTAGCCTGCTAATTACTATTGTTTTAAGTTCATTATCCTGGCGTGCACATTGTTACTAGTTGGATGCTAATGCTTGTAAGCAGTGTCCTTACTTTTGCAGGTACTGACCCTTCAATTGTCAAATTAGTTCATGTCATTGCTGAACAGCCGACTCTGTAATCTACCATTCCCTCTTTAAAATTTTATTCTTCTCTTGTCTCTAATTAATTAAGCAATAACCCTATTGAAGCATCTTATGCACAGACTCAAGTTCAAAAGCATTAAAAGGAGAAAGAGAAACTGGAAATTGGGTATGTGATTCCTCTAGTTTTTCTGACAAGCCTAGAAGAATTCTATTATACCATATATTTTGTCTGTAAAGCTTGCAAAATATGACCATAAAAACAATCTGAGTTATATTTCCTATATCTCCCCACAACATTTTTTTCAAAATCTTCATTAAAAACAATAAAGATACTACCATGCTTCAGTTGACAGCAAAACATAAGGAAAAAAAAAACACCTCTGAGAAATGATCTGAAAAGATGAAACAGTCATTGAATTCACAGAACTCACTTCAGATTCAAAGTGTTGAATATAATTTCTCATTTCAATGTAAGCATTATCTCCACACTGTCCTCCTGGAGGTCAGCCAGCTCTTGGAACACTTTCAGTGAAAGAAACATCACAACTTCACAGTTGTATATTCTGGTTATTACAAAGTTCATTTCTATTATGAATTGAAATCTACCTGCCTCTAAATTCCATCCACTGGTCACAGTTATATGTTCTGGAGCCACACACACACAAAAGACTACTCTCTTGGCCTCATGACTACACTTGGGTTCTCTGAAGCATATCTTCCCAAAGATTTTTCAAGAGACTGAATATACCCAGTTTCTGTACTCATTATTGTAATACAAATTTGAGACCCTCTTCTAATCATAGTCACTCTCTTCTGAACATGTTTATTTGTGTTTTTTCCAACATGCAATTACTTATCAGAGATAAGAAATGTTTGGGAAGTAAATCTAATCTTCTGTGCTGCTGCTGCGTCGCTTCAGTTCGTGACCCCAGAGACGGCAGCCCACCAGGCTCCCCCGTCCCTGGGATTCTCCAGGCAAGAACACTGGAGTGGGTTGCTAGTTCCTTCTCCAATGCATGAAAGTAAAAAGTGAAAGTGAAGTCACTCAGTGGTGTCTGACTCTTCACGACCCCATGGACTGCAGCCTGCTAGGCTCCTCCATCCATGGGATTTTCCAGGCAAGAGTACTGGAGTGGGGTGCCATTGCCTTCTCCGAATCCTCTGTGAAGACCAACAAATTCAATAAAAACAAATTCTTGCCATCAACTGTATCAACCTACATGGAATTTAACTCACTTGCTTTGCTTCCCTTCCTAATCAGAAGAAATGTTCTGAATGCCATGCACTCCTGCTTCTCTCCCCTCTTGCCCATTCAAAGACTTTACACTTGCAGCTATTCCTCCTCTTGCAAACATCACCAGTTCCTCCCTTTCAACCAGATCAGTTTAATAAGAAAACAATCATGTCATTTTCTATTTAAAAGTACCCCTCACCTAGGTCATGGTTCAGTGACTAAGACTCTGCACTCCCAATGCAAGGGCCCTGGGTTCAATCCCTGGTCAGAGAACTAGATTCTACCTGCTGCAACTAGAAGTTTGCATGCCACAACTAAAGATCCCTCACACTGCAACTAAGACCCAGTACAGCAAAATAAATAAATTAAATAAATATTTAAAAATAAATACATAAATAAATTCTACTGTATCTACTGCCTCATTTCCCCTCTCTCTTTCACAGAGAATTGGTATTGAGTTGTTAGCATTCAATGTCTCCACCTCTTCTTGTTATAGTGTCTTCTCAGAATACTCTAGTAAGGTTTTAGTCACACTGTTTCCTGAAAATGTTTTTGTCTGTGAGTTCCATATTGTCACAATTAATAGATTCTTCATTATTCTAATTTGCTCAGTCTCTTAGGAACATTCAGTATTTCCCTTCTTGAAATATTTTCTTCTCTTAAATGTAGATACACCATGATATCCTGGTTTAACCTCATGTTCCATTGGCTACTTCTTTTTAGTCTTTGCTAGCCTTCTCTTTCTCATTCTGACCTCAGTATTACAGCAGCTTTGATTCTTGACCTTTGACTTCTATTTACATTCACATTTTAAATGATCTCATTTGATCCCATGATTTTAAATGACTTCCATATGTTAATGTCTCCCTAAATGATATCTTCAATTCTGGACTCTTCTGAGAACTTCGGACTCATATATTCACATTCCCATTTGACATCTCCATTAGTTTTATAATAGGCATGTAAACCCTTACATGCTTAAAATGAAACATTTCACTTTTTTTTCACATAATAATTGTTTAGATACTCGGCCCAATCTTTCTCCCTTCCCTCATCCAGATAGCTAAAAAAAGTAGAGAAGACATATTTTGAGTCATCTAAAAAGCAACAAAAATCTCAGAAGACAATAAGGAATTATCAAGTCAAATGTAGAGACAAAATGGAAATCAGGAGAGGTAAATGAACATGGCAGCTGTTGCAAGATGAGCAGAACAGTAATCAAAACTTAGACCCCACCCCACCCCAAATTTGAGAATCTAACAGGAGAATTGTTTCTCAATAATGATATGGGATCCCAAAGAACTCCACTTCTTGGAGAGAAGATAAAATAGGAAGCGAAAAGCTCTCACATGAAATTTCAGCATGATTTTGAGTTGACTGGATTATCTAGGAGAAACCTCTGATCTTGAACTTAGTTTAAATCGATTGTGGATCACTGTTATCTCTGGAAATTTGGCAGAATGAATCACAAATTCCCTCTGGAGGTGGTGGCAGTCATCCTAAGTTTATTAAAACATTGAAGGCAAAAGGAGAAGAGGGAATAGAGGATGAGATGGTTAATTAGCATCACCTACTCAATGAACATGAATATGAGTAAACTCTGGGAGATAGTGCAGGACTGGGAAGCCTGGTGTGCTGCAGTACATAGGGTGGCAAAGAGTTGGATTCAACTTAGCAACTGAACAACAAAAACAAAGCCTCTTATAACTACCAATATATATATATTTCCATCCCATAATTTAAGATAACCAGGAATACAGGAAATAGGTCACTATTAAGGAAAAACACTAAAAGAAAAATGACGTAACAGAGTGAACTATAAATACGTCTCAGAAAAAGATTATAGTACAATTTTGCTTACAAATGAGAAGCTCGTTACCTATAGGTGAAATTTAAAAATTGACGAATCAGATTAAAAAAAAAAAGATACAAATCTACTGGACATGAAAGGAGGAAAAACTAGCTACAAAACCACAAAATTAGCTTTGGATTATCCCCTTCTCCTTAAATCCTCCTCCTCATGCAATCTGCCCATCTTAGTTAGTGATTACCCTTTATTGAGCCCCTCAGATGACATGTCTTTCCTCCTCAACATTCAATCCATCAACAATGCTGTTGATTACACTCCCAGAACTTGCAATATTCAGATATTTTTCAGCAATTTTACTGTTATAATCTTGCCCACACTGCTATAATCTATCACCTGAACTACTGCAATACCCTATTAAATGATCTCTCTGATTTTTTATCATTGTCCTCTAATTTTTTCTGGTGGAGCCCAAAGAGATCTTTGAAAAATTTGTATCAGATCATATCAATTTTCTTCCTAAAACCCTTCAATGGCTTGTTGTTGTTTAGTCATTAAGTTGTGTCCGACTCTTTGCAACCCCTTGGACTGTAGCCTGCCAAACCTCTGTCCAAGGGATTTCCCAGGCAAGAATACTGGAGTGGGTTGCCATTTCTTTCTCCACTTAATGGTTTCCTTTCCCTTAAAAAAGCTTATGAAGTCCTACATGATCTCCTGATATATTTTTCTTATGCCATGCTCTTATCTGCCTTTCTTGAGCATATAAGCTTAACTTCACCTCATAATCCTTGCACATACTAATATCTCTTTCTGGAATGTACCCTTCTTTTATACAAGACAGCTCAAGGGTCATCTCCACATTGACTCCCCTGATAATTCTATCTAACCCCCACCTCATTAATCATTCTGTAGTATGTCTTGTTCTTTTGCATTTACCACTCTCTTAAAATATATTAATTATTCATTAATTAACTTATAGGACCTTACCACTCTGGTTCACGGTTCTATTTTCAGAGCTCAAAGTAGTGTCTGGCAAACAGTAGGGGCACAAAAATATTTGCTGAATGACTAAGTACTTACTTTACATCTTATATTAGCATAATTGACAACTTTATTATAAACATATGTTTCTGTGAACGTTTATCATTGGAAAGTCATTTGCAAAGATATTTCTCATTTTTCGCCACTGTTTACTGTATGAATTCGTGTTAAGTGGCTTCAGTCCTGTCCAACTCTTTGCAACCCGGTGGACTGTAGCCTGCTAGGCTCCTTTGTCCCTGGGGATTCTTCAGGCAAGAATACTGGAATGGGTTGCCATTTCCTCCTTCAGGGGGTCTTACCGACACAGAGATCGAACCCACATCTCTTATGTCTCCTGCATTGGCAAGCATGCTCTTTACCACTAGGGCCACAAATTATGAAATTGTGAGAAAGAAAATGTAGTTTAGACTATTTGTGATGTCCTATAAACTACAAGTTTCACTAAAGTGCCAGTGAATGAGGGGAAGCATGTGTAGCATATCTAAGAGGCCTTCAGTTCATGTCCTGATAAAACTATGGAGAGGTCTAAATCTTGAGTACTAAAAATACAAATCATGGAGGGTATACATTTAAAAATAAAAATTGGTTTATTGACCAAGAACATATCTTCTGATGAATTTCTTAAAATTTATAGAAATTCTGAGAGCGCTAAATAAGTGACCAGTAGAGGAGTTCAGTGAAAAAAGTACTTGGAATTTAGTTAAGGATTGAAATTGGCCAAAAGGTGAACACAGAGAAAGCAAGATGGCTTTTAGAAGAAGAAAGAGATACAGTTTAAGGGAAAAGACAGATACCTTATTTGGGAACAGAGGTATCTGAATTGTATGGAGGCTTGCATTGCCAGGAAGGAGAGACTAGAGCAGTGTTTGAAAGGCAGGGCAAGCCCAATGAAAGTGTCATTATGTTAAAGGACAAGGGGGACAAGACTGGAAATGGACAATAAAAACTACGGAAGGCATCACGTTAATGGGCGTTTGCCAGAATGTGAGAAGTGCTTCTTGCATTCCTTTGTTCGTTCTCCACAACAACTGGGATATAAGGAGGGGCTGGTTTTGATTCCTGTTTTAAAATTGAGGAAGTAGCAGTTTTAAAAGGTTTAAAGTACTTGTGCAAGGCAAGTACTTTTAGTGAGGAACTCAGCATTTTCACCCTATTCTTTCTGAGTCTTAAATCCCTTCTTACTGAACATTCTTTATAAAGCTTTCTTTTCAACTTAAATCTAGGGTGTGCAAGTTCTGCAGCAAAACCCTGAAGGTTTTCACAGGTCCCTTTTAAAATTTGCTGTTGCTTTCCGATGAGAGAGTGAGAGAGAGTGTGTGTGTGTGCACACAAGCGTGCCTGAGCCACTGCCTCTATTTGTAATAACACATCGGATTTCTAGGGCCTGAGGTTTCCTTGGCAGGCAGCCATCTATTCCCACCTTCTCAAGCTTGTGGCTACAACAGTTGGCATTCCATTTTCCTGCCTGCTCTTTTTAGACATTTCTTCCATCTGATTAGTTATTTAAAATCTTCCTGCAGTGTTTGTTGATCTTCACCTGTTTGTTGCTTTTCCTGTGTTTAGAGGTTAAAATGTTATGTTGGTGCCAGCTTAATAAAGCCTAACAAGAGATGAATTCACACAATCATTTGAACTTAGCAGATGGCAAGGTATGGTCTGAAAGTTGAATAGCTTATTGTTGTGCCTGCCTTAATATAAGAGGAAAAAATTCCAATGGATTTCATCTATAGAATAAGGGGCTCAACATAAAATTAAGCCCAATTATACTAATTGGCTAACAATGATTTAAAAAAGAATTTCTTTTAATTTGCTAACTGCAATACCCTTGTTTAATTGAATTATAACAAGTCTCAGAATAAATTTTGTTATTACTGCTAGCAATAACATTTTTTAAAATAATGGATCTCAAAGCCTTAGGAAGGCAGCCTGCTTAATGAACTAGGCCACCTGGACCCTCAAGCTCTGAGAGTCAAAAATCTGAGTCAAGAACATCAGGGACTAACTTAGGCTATTCGATTTAACTAATAATCACTCAAGAGTGATTAGTAACTGCTCAGTACATACTAGCAAAATGAGAGAGATGGATCCTCCTTGAAGCGAGAGTAAGCAACAATGACCAAAAGAGCTATGTTAGGCAGAGACAGACTTACTGGGGGAACCATGATCATTTGCTCCATTGGCTTGTTTTAACATGAATTTGTGTACTCTTAGATCACAGGACTTTCTCTGTTGTTTAGTCACTAAGTTGTATCCAACTCTTTGAAACCCCATGGACTGTTGCCCCAACAGGCTCCTCTGTCCATAAAATTTTCCAGCCAAGAATACTGGAGTGGGTTGCTATTTCCTTTTCCAAGGGATCTTACCAACCTGGGGATTGAACCCGTCTTCTGCATTGCAGGCAGACTCTTTACCATCTGACATCAAGAAAGCCCTCAGTTCAGTTCAGTTCAGTCACTCAGTCCTGTCCGACTCTTTGTGACCCCATGAATCGCAGCACGCCAGGCCTCCCTGTCCATCACCAACTCCAGGAGTTTACCCAAACTCATGTCCATCGAGTTGGTGATGACATCCAGCCATCTCATCCTCTGTCGTCCCCTTCTCCTCTTGCCCCCAATCCTTCCCAGCATCAGGGTCTTTTCCAATGAGTCAACTCTTTGCATGAGATGGCCAAAGTATTGGAGTTTCAGCCTCAGCATCAGTCCTTCCAATGAACACCCAGGACTGATCTCCTTTAGGATGGACTGGTTGGATGTCCTTGCAGTCCAAGGGACTCTCAAGAGTCTTCTCCAACACCACAGTTCAAAAGCATCAATTCTTTGGCACTCAGCTTTCTTCACAGTCCAACTCTCACATCCATACATGACCACTGGAAAAACCATAGCCTTGACTAGATGGACCTTTGTTGGCAAAGTAATGTCTCTGCTTTTGAATATGCTATCTACGTTGGTCATAACTTTTCCTCCAAGGAGTAAGCATCTTTTAATTTCATGGCTGCAATCACCATCTGCAGTGATTTTGGAGCCCCCAAAAATAAAATCTGACACTGTTTCCACTGTTTCCCCATCTATTTCCCATGAAGTGATGGGACCAGATGCCATGATTTTCGTTTTCTGAATGTTGAGCTTTAAGCCAACTTTTTCACTCTCCTCTTTCACTTTCATCAACAGGCTTTTTAGTTCCTCTTCACTTTCTGCCCTAAGGGTGGTATCATCTGCATATCTGAGGTTATTGATATTACTCCTGGAAATCTTGATTCCACCTTGTGTTTCTTCCAGCCCAGCATTTCTCATGATGTACTCTGCATATAAGTTATATAAGCAGGGTGACAATATACAGCCTTGACGTACTCCTTTTCCTATTTGGAACCAGTCTGCTGTTCCATGTTCAATTCTAACTGTTGCTTTCTGACCTGCATATAGGTTTCTCAATAGGCAGGTGAGGTGGTCTGGTATTCCCATCTCTTTCAGAATTTTCACAGTTTATTGTGAGCCACACAGTCAAAGGCTTTGGAATAGTCAATAAAGCAGAAATAGATGTTTTTCTGGAACTCTTGCTTTTTCTTTTTCTTTTCTTTTATTTTATTTTTAAACTTTACATAATTGTGTTAGTTTTGCCAAACATCAAAATGAATCCGCCACAGGTATACACGTGCTCCCCATCCTGAACCCTCCACCCTCCTCCCTCCCCACTTGCTTTTTCAATGATCCGGCAGATGTTGGCAGTTTGATCTCTGGTTCCTCTGCCTTTCCTAAAACCAAATAGCCCTTACCAAATTTGGCTCTAACACTAAATTCTGGTCCCCATTTCAGCTTTTTTTTTTTTTTTTTAAGAGAAACTGCTCTTTATCCACCTATGCATATGCTTGGTCAGGGAAATACAGCCAACTATTTTCTAGATCCCAGTTTTCACTATCATCTTTGCTTTTAGATGAGACCCCTTTATATTAATGTCATTTATTTACTCTGGGAGTTGGTGATGGACAGGGAAGCCTGGCGTGCAGCAGTCCATGGGGTCGCAAAGAGTTGGACATGACTGAGCTACTGAACTGAACTGATTTAATTTATTGTTGGCGTCCTACAACTTTGATGATTTTGGTATCAGAATCAAGGTTTCCTTACTTAGAGCTTTCCCAATCATTTTGGGAAACTCCACAAATATTAGTGAGGCTACAACTTTTGTGTCACAGTTCTATACCTTTTCAACTCAAATATCTTTTTTTTAATTTCCTGTTCCATTTTGACATATTCTTTCCTGATGACTCAGCAATACAGAATCTGCCTTCAGTGCAGAAGACCCGGGTTTGATTCCTGGGTTGAGGAGATCCTTTGGAGTAGGGAATGGCAATCCACTCCAGCATTTTTGCCTGGAGAATCCCATAGACAGAGGAACCTGGTGGGCTACAGTCCATAGGGTTGAAGAGTTGGACATGACTGAAGTGACTTAGCACGCAGGCACTCATGCACCCATGGCCACATCTTATACCTTTACAAAGAGAGAACACATTGCTTCCAAAATCTTAAATTTAGCTATTTTAGTTTCATCTCTCTCATTGCATCCCATTTTTATCTGACTTCCTTCTTTCCTTGCCAAGTCACTTCACTTTTCATTTTTATTAGAATTAATATAAATTGTCCTTCTTAGTTTTAAATAAATATTTCAATGGATTGAACAAAATAATATCTCTCCTCCTAGGAATTTCTATAGAATGTCTTGTATATTCTTGCATTTTCAGACAGTGTAGGAAAATTCTGTGATTATATTTTATTGTCCAGCAGACCAACTTTGTTTTTTTTTTTTTTTTACAGTATACACTATTTTGATCTGCCGTCCTGTCTTGAAACTTGCTATTCATTCTTTGGTACAGTTAGGTTGATTTTTGCTCCTCCTACCCCACAGAAACTCCTCTCTTCAAAGTCACCAACTACATAGTTAATATGGACTTCCCAGGTGGTTCAGATAGCAAAGAATCTGCCTGTGATGTGGAAAACCTGAGTTCAATCCCTGGGTTGGGAAGATCCCCTGCAGAAGGAAATGGCAACCTACTCCAGTGTTCTTGCCTGGAGAATTCCATGGACAGAGGAGCCTAGCAGACTATAGTCCATGGGAACACAAGGAGTTGGACATGACTGAACAACTAACACCTTTACTTATGTTATTAAACATCTGTTTAGATATTTAATGGCGTTAATCAGTCTTTCTTTTAAAGGCTGGTGTTCTAAGTAGCATGATGTCAGCTCTCATTTCTTCTTGCTTATACACTCTTCTGGTCTTGTGAGTTTTGACATACATGCTTTTTTTGAATTATCCTCACCACTTATATGCTAAAGATTCTCCCAAAGCTCTGACTTCTCTGTTGAAGTCACATCTACTCAAATACCTACTGAATATTTGTACTATATGTTCTAGAAGTATCTTAAACTCGACTTGTAAAGCCCCTCTTTATTATAAACTTATAAACCTGATATTCTTCCTATACTCCTCAGTTGGAAGACTACTGCTATCACCAATCTCTCCCAACTCGGAGCAGAGGGAACTTGGAAAGCTTCCCCACTGGACACTGTTACCACCATAGTCTCTCCTTTTTCCTTCTTACATATTTTCTAGTATCTCTGCTGCCATTGGTTACCTCATGTTCCCTTTATTTATTTACTTACTTACCTAAATTACTGCAGTGGCTGCCTCTAAATGCTCATTCCAGTGGACCTACCTCCATATTGCTGTCATCTAATTTTGTTACTCCTCTGCTTAAAATCCTCTGGTGCTTTTCTGTTGGGTGAATAAAGACCAGGCATACAAAGATTATATGTAAAGTCTTAAATTATCTGCAACTTCCATCTAACTTCCCTTCACATTAATCTGACACATTGAAATGCAAGGCATATCAGCTATAACATTTTCCTAGTTTGTAAAACAACATGTACTCTCGCCACCTTCCAGTTTCTTCCATCTTCCCTCCTGTCTCCACCAGGATAATTCTTACTATTCTTCCAAAAGTCCTTTGAAGTCATTTCTTTTGAATAACCTGTTACTTGCTGCTATAACTTTGTGTATCTGTCTCTACTGTAACTGTATCTGTCTTTTTTCTTCATGGACTGTTAGTTTCTTGAGGTTATGAATTACAATCTTCATGTCACCCATAAGAACTTTAAATAATATGTGCTCAATTAATATTTATTGAATATAGAGGTAGATAAAATTATAAAAATCAGATCAACACTGTATGTGCCATTTATTCTTTTAAATGTCAGTTTTAGAATTATGTGATTCCTGAGGGAATTCTGTGCCTATTACTGAGGAACTTAGTTGTTTTGCTTTGCACATTCCAATATCTTCATTTTCTATGTTCTCCCTACATTTAGATACAATAATATTTCATTAATTTTACTGGAAAAAATATATATATTGAAAAACAGACAAATTTTCTATGAGTAAGGAGTAAATAAGATGACTCTGTTTAGAAATTAACATAAAATGAGTTGAAAATCTGGTAGAGAAAAAAATTAGGCCATTCAAACTTGGAAAAGAGACAATTTACCTAACTGCATCGATGATAGGTCATTATACTAGTTTTTTTATCAAAAATATAATAAAGGTCAAGAAAGACTACCTTTTAATTAGTACAGTTGCTGCTCACATTTTCTGAAGAGTGTTCTGATATATCTTTGGTGCTTCCTTCCTTCATACGAGTCAGCAGGGCCTGTTTATGAATTATTTCACCAAGTACATTTAAATTTTTGATCTTCTATATTATAGTCTTCAATTGTGATTTTGTAGGAGAATTCTAATGGAATCGCCGAAACTTAGTGGCTTTTACTTTGGGATGTTGTGCCAATGCAGGGTACAGACAACCTTTTTTCTGCAGGGTGATGTTGACACACATCTGCTCCAATACATTAACGTTTTCATCCCAACTGACTCAGTTGGCAGGAACAGGCTCACTCCTCTTTGTGAATACAGAAGTAGGGAGGGGGCACTGAAAGGGAGAGAGGCATTTTACAATTTGTCAAGATATATATTCCAACTTACTTTAAAAAACAAGTACTGAGTCCAACTTGAGCTAATAAGCTAATGACTGCTTATCCTTTACTATTAAGCTTCAAAGCAGCTCTTAACTAAATGAGCCAATTATTATATCACTATGTATTTTTTCATTCCTTCCTGTTAAATCATGCATTGGGTGTTATATAGAAGTCTTATGCTTATTAAAAAATAACCAGTATGTACGAGCTTATGAAAGGAAACCTCACTCAGATTTTTAAAAAGCAAATGAAAACCTTCAGATCTAACTGGTGCCATATGGTATACTCAGAAACACTTGTAAAAGGAAAGTTAAACCTTGAATATATTAATGATTTTTTGCTGAAAGAAAAAAAAAGCCTCTTTTCCATCTTCGCATCTGAAAAGACTTCTGAGTAGGGCATTATGGAACACTTTTCTACACAAAGAAGTGAAGTCAGTAACATAAACCTTGTATTGATTTTATTATACTTATAAATAGTGAATGGTTTGGAGCAAGACAAAACATTAACATTATGCCTTGATATTGCTCTTAATATATTAAAGACTTGAAGATATTCATAGCTGACTTTCCACTTATTTTTTTTCCCATTCCATTTCTCAAAAAAAAAAAAACAAAAAAACCCCTCTTTAATCTGACCTTGATGTAAAGACACAAGCACAATCAATCAGTTGTGAGATACACGAATAGCCTTTAGAGGAGGGAGTCACATTCCCCTGCCTTTCTTTCTTTTTCTTCTTCTTCTTCTATGCGAAGTCTCTTACTTTTAATTTATACTAATATGTAAAGCATCTACTTAAGAGGTTGATTTGTTATTTTTTCTTCTTTCTAAATGCAAATGTGAAAGACCCAGAAAGCAATGAAAAATAAAGAAGTGTTAGGTTAAGGAGAACACCTGTACCTCTACACTTTTTTCTCCCTATCAAATTGTCAACATTAAGCTTGCCCATTGTTTAAAAAATACAAGAGTACTTTAATTTCAACCATTTTGAAGAGTGAACTTTCCAAATATCTTGCATGAATGCTATATACATAAATATGCATATCTTTTTATTCTTTCATGTACCATGACACACATCTCATTTGTTGAGGTAGAATAATATTTTCCTAGCATAGAGCTAAGAAAATGTATGGGATTGAATTTTTCTTTTCTGGCTTACTTGAAGCTATAAGAATTTTGGGGGGGATGGAATATAGGTTTCCCAATGGACAGAATGAAACACTTTGACAAAGGGTCTCAGCATAAATAGTAGCTCCCCATTTCAACTTACATGTAGAGTGTTTTCCCAAACTACACAATTATTTGTTCAGGTCTTTGAGGTATGGGATTCCCTGGTGGTTCAGATGGTGAAGAATCTGCTCATAATATGGGACACCTGGGTTCAATCCCTGGGTTGGGAAGATCTCCTGGAGAAGGGAATGGTAACCCACTCCAGTGTTGATACCTGGAGAATTCCATAGACAGAGGAGCCTGGTGGTTCACAGCCCATGGGGTTGCAAAGAGTCAGACATGACTGAGCAACTAACACTTTGACTTTTTCTGACCTGATGGAAGGAGCATCAACACCTTGACACACCTAAAGCAACTCTGACCATCTCAGAGGGTTTCTACTGTTTCCTAGACTGGGAGTTAAATCTCTTTTTTCTCCATATTTCTTTAGTTAGCAATATGCGTCTCCTGCATTGTAGGTGGATTCTTGACCGCTGAGCCCCTGGGAACTTAATACTATGAATGGGCAAATCAGAAAACTTAGACTTTTTTGGGGGCAAGAATGATGCAAGAAAGCCCTTGAAGACAAAAGTCTTTCTCGAATTTGTCTAAATAATGTCTAAAAGGCACATCGTTTTCACTGCTGTGCTAGAAAAATAGCAAAAGTAGTAGAAAGAAGAAAACTTTTAAATAAAAGCACATTTAAACAAGTGAACGGGGGAAAAAAGGAAGGCAAAGAGCACCAAATAGAGGCTAACTTTAGTAAGATAAAAGTCATTTAGCAGGAGTTTGCTAGTGAATATATTTGTGATTATGGAGAAAGTATATTTCACTTTTACCAACTAGAATTTCTAGAATGAGATGAGTTCATATTCTTTGAGAATATAGGAGACTTTACTCTTTCTTTATAGACAAATTTACATTGAAATAGGTACATGAAAATGGCATGACTGATATTATTCCACTTGTCTCTAATATTCACTTGTTTCTAGTTTCCACTTGTTTCTAATGTTCAACTTACATTTAAATTTGGGTAACTTTAAAATTTTTCACAAGTATATTGTGAGGTAAATTTGAAATTGCTTCCAATTGATAAAATATTAATTTCCTAGATATTAAAAAAAAAAACAGTTTGGTATACTTTGGCTCCATGATATTTTATGCTCTTCATATTATACCCTGCAAAGTGGACCCAATGACTGTGAAGCTATAAAAACCTTTCATTTTCAAATAATGCTTTGTGTGACACAACAACAGTAACATTTGATGTATCTTCTCCTAGCATTTTTTCTAATTCTTTTATTTTATTACCAAGTTGAATATTTTTTACCCTACCTTTTTTTCACTTGTTATTACATCACAAATGTTTCCATGACACTACATACTCTAGGTAATCATGATTTTTAATGACTAAACAACATTGAATTTGTGATTTGTCATAATTAGCATGTGTCTTATAATTGACTATCTAAATTATTTTTAATATTTCAAAACCAAAATATTTTCCAAAGTTACCTTGTATGCATATTTTACTGTATTTATTATAGTCTCACAAATGGAATTATTGGACAAAGTTATTATTACATTTTTGAAATTATACAAGTAACGTGAACGTCAGAAACAAAGCAATATAAAGGTACTTAAAGTACACATGATGGTCTCCTTTTGTTTTTTTCGTGTTTTCCCCTGTTGGTAGCTCATTTTCAATACTTTCACATGTGCATATGTCCAGATGGAGATAAAGGTTTTAGTTATATAAATAAAAATGTTTTATATGTATTACAACACTATTTCATAATATGTATTATAGTTCCTTATTATCATGCTTTAAAAAAATTTTTTTAATGTATTTAAAATCTCATCATCCAGATATCTCTGTATTGGGACATTTAATTTGTAAACAAAATACATAGTTATATAAAAAGATATAAAAAGTAAAAACCCTAGAAAGATAAAAACTGTAAGTAGTCCCTTCCAGTCACCATTTCTCCTCCATCCCTCTATCCAAAGGTAAGTGCTCTTAAAATTTCTCTGTGATTCTTTCCAATTAAAGAAGCATCAGTATCATCTTAACTTGTTTTAAATAACAAATTCTCAGCTATGCATTGGGTAATTTTTATTCCAAGTGTCAGTATTTTTCATACAAAGAAATAAATTATAAGTGGGATGGAGATGCTATTTTCTGAGGTGTTTATTAGGTTGTGAAGATGAGATTTTCTCCCAATTATGATAGACTGGGATAGAATTCTAATTATTAATAAGGTCTATTTATTGTGCAGAGAGGCAAGGTAACATGGCTCCTAGGAAAATGAGCTGAAGAGAACCCATGAGAGAAAGTTGCCTCTTTGTGGAAGGGTTATTCATGCTGAGAACTGCTTGAGAAATTAAAACCAGGCAGGATGCCCCTAGTTCTGTCTTCAATTAGATTAGAGGCCATAAAACAGTTTAAAAGTGTGGTTTTCAGCAGAGTGGATGTAAAGGACAAAGGGCAAAGGGTAATTAGCTTCTGACCTGGAAGAGCTCATAAGAGAAGAAAATTCCAGTAAAACGGCTTTACTGTGACCATTTCAATAGTATGTATGAGTGTGAAGCAGTATGTGTTCATCAGTAATAGAAGTCTATTTTTATTAGAATGCTACATGGCAGGTCACACACTCAAATGGCCACACAGCGGGCAGCCGCACGAATGATTGAAGCTGGTCTGAACTGGTGGGTGTAAGAGATCGTGCACCACTAAAAGGCACAACTGACTCCTGTCATTTGGGGAAGGCCAAGATGGGGGCTGAGGTTGCTGTATCATAAAATATTTTAAGAGGTCCAGATATAAGGACATTCATGTGCAATCTGCTATGGTATGCTGCTGCTGCTGCTGCTGCTGCTGCTGCTAAGTCGCTTCAGTCGTGTCCGACTCTGTGCGACCCTAAATGTTGGTAATTATTTTAATTTTAAAATAACATATGGACCAATCAACATGTGTGATAAACTAAGTCCAAGGAGCTCCAGGTTGGGGCTTCTGACTAGGCTATTTGGGACAGTTATACAATGTCAAGTCTTTTAAGCCAAGGTAGAATAGAGGGGGTCAGTTTCAATGACAGTACTTCTTACTCAACCTTTCATTCAGAGATAAAATACCTTTCTGTTGTCATTGTTGTTCAGTGTCTAAGTTGTGTCCAACTCTTTGTAACTCTATGGACTGCAGCACGCCTGGCTCTTCAGTCCTCCAGTGTCTCCTAGAGTTTGTTCACATTCATGTCCATTGAGTCGGTGATGCTATCTAACCAAGTCATCCTCTGCTGCCCTCTTCTCCTTTTGCCTTTAATCTTTCTCAGCATTGGGCCTTTTCGATGAGTCAGCTCTTCACATCAGGTGGCTAGAATAATAACAGTCCTTCCAATGAATATTTAGGGTTGATTTTCTTTAGGAAATCAATTGACTGGTTTGATCTCCTTGCAGTCCAAGGGACTCTCAAGAGTCTTCTCCAGCACTACAGTTCAAAAGGAACAATTCTTCAGTGCTCAGCTTTCTTTATGATCCAACTCTCACTACTGGACTATGATCCGTTTCTTTATGATCCATCCTCTCACTATGACTACTGGAAAAACCATAGTTTGACTATATGGATCTTTGTTGGCAAAGTGACCTTTTTGTGTCCTTTAACATTTCAAGCATAAGCAGTCCCAGATATTATCACACTAAGTGAAGTAAATCAGACAAAGACAAATATAGGATATCACTCATAAGTGGAATCTAATTTAAAAATGATACAAATAAACTTATTTACAAAATAGAAACAGACTTACATATTTTGAAAACAAATTTATGGTTTCCAAAGGGGAAACTTGAGAGTAAGGGATAAATTAGGAGGTTGGGATTAACATACACACACTACTGTATATAAATAGCTAACCAACAGGGACCTCTGAATAACACAGAGAGCTCTGCTCAATATTCTGTAATAACCTATATGGAAAAAGAACATGAAAAAAATGAATACATGCATATGTATAATTGAATCACTTTGCTCTACACCTGGAATTAACAAAAAATTGTAAATCAGGTATACTGCAATAAAATTGAAAAAAAATTTTAAAAAGTAAAATTTTTGAACAAAATTTTCTGAAAAATCATAAGCATTCCAGGACGATACGGTGGCTCTGCCTCCCTTCACACACAGCTTCCAATTTATGACCAAGATCATGTTTCAGCTACTGCCATTAAATTATCTTATGGCCATTTAAGGCAATGGGAAATTTAAAAAAAAGAAAGAAAGAAATGGATGACATGTTCATTCCCTTTGAGAACAGCACCCAGTTGTTTTATGTGCTATTTTCACTTACATCCAAATGGCCAAAACTGAGTTGCATGATCATATTTAGCAGCCAGAGAAGCTAAAAAATGTAATATTTGTGCTTGGCAGCTACATGTTCATCTGAGGTTTGATGGATATATTTGTAAAAGAAGAGGAAACACCAGTATTCTCTACCACTACAACCCTAGTGTACTAGGCTCTGCTATGTTAGGAAGATTCCAGTAAAATATACTTTTATGTAACTGTAACTTTTATGTTTATGGTCACAAATAGTTCAAACTCCAGTAAGGCTTTATATTCTTGAGGAGGAACATTATCTAAGAAAAGGGAACAGTGTGATCAAAGGAATCAAAGATCTGAGAAATGTGGTGTTTTAAATGATATTGAAGGTTTAGCTCAAAATTTATCAGATTTTTCAACACAATGACACTCTAGGGAAGAAAACACTATGGAGAAAATATAGCCATGGAAGCTGATCTCTGATCTTAGAACCTTTCTAATTCTACATTATACTGCTAGCCTGAGAAGTTCTGCCTTTATTCTGTCAGAGCCAGCCACTTCATGAGTAGGGAACCAACCACTCTTTGTCAGCCTACAAAGCTTTGCCAGCCTACAAAAATACTGCCTACTCCTTCCTGAATCACCCAACTGAATCACCCATCATTAGGAAATAAAGTGCCTTAAAAAGAAAAGAAAAAAAAAAGACTAGATCATCATAGCACCAAAACTAACCTCAATATTTGGTGCTTTAAAAAAGGCATATAGAACAGACATGGGAACTAATCTCCCATCTCAATAAAGTCTCAGAACATCCAAGATATACTGCTCTGGCTAACTCAGGAGAGAGGAAGTTTCCAGCAGATAGACTCAGCCTATTTAACTCAGAAATACCCTTCTATAAAAAACAGAGGGAATTCCTTGGTGAGGATTCCCTCAGTGGTGACAAGGGTGCCTGCCAATGTAGGAAATAGAGTTTGATCCCTGGTCTGGGAAGTTTCCACATGCCAAGGAGCAACTAAGCCTGTGTGCACAACTATTGAACCTGTGCTTTAGAGCCCAGGAGTGCAACTACTGAGCCTACATGGCTACATGTGAGCCTACCTGCCTACATGTGAGCCTACCTGCCTACATGTGAGCCTACCTGCCTACATGTGAGCCTACATGCCTACATGTGAGCCTACCTGCCTACATGTGAGCCTACATGCCTACATGTGAGCCTACCTGCCTACATGTGAGCCTACCTGCCTACATGTGAGCCTACATGCCTACATGTGAGCCTACCTGCCACAGCTACTGAAGCTCCAGCACCCTAGAGCCTACATGCCTACATGTGAGCCTACATGCCACAGCTACTGAAGCTCCAGCACCCTAGAGCCTACATGCCTACATGTGAGCCTACATGCCACAGCTACTGAAGCCCCAGCACCCTAGAGCCCTGTGCAACAAGAGAAAGCAGCACAATGGGAAGCCTGCTCACAGCAACTATAGAGTAGACCCCACTCTCCACAACTAGAGAAAAAGCCTGAGCAGCCCTGGAGACCCAGCACAGCCAAAAAATATATAAATCAATAATTTTAAAAAAAAATTGAAATTGTTTATTTGCATGTAATGAGTGGTTTATAAAACACAGTGGCACAGGGAATGAGGGCTCATTAACAAAGATAAGAATATAGAAATGTAATAGGTTGAGAAGCTGAGGTGCTTGCTATGTATTATGAGGCATTGTTTGCTATTTAAAGTGCAGCAAATATGTCTTTCTATTAATAACTTTATTTATACTATTAGCATCTCTAAAAACTTCTATTGAACAATGATTCCTGACAAATATTCTAAGTTGGTTAAAATAAATGTAGGGTCAAATAAAATACTCTGGATGTCTGTAAGGAAAGAAATTATTCAAAAGAACTCACAATGGGGGTCTTCCCAAGTGGCACAGTGGTAAGGAATCTGTCTGTCAATGCAGGAGATGGAGGGTTGATCCCTGGGTAGGGAAGTTCACTTGGAAGAGGCAATGGCAACCCACTCCAGTATTCTTGCCGGGAGAATCCCCTGGACAGAGGAGCCTGGCAGGCTGCAGTCCAGGGGGTTGCAGAGCATTGGACACGACTGAGCACACACCATAACATACATTGCAACAGGGGAAAGGGATGATTGTGAAAAGGGAAGTGGGACTGATCTAGCATGGATGCAGCTCACAGTCGCTTGAAGCAGATTGAGGTGGGGTCAAAGTAGTAAGAGCACCACATCCTAGCCGTTAGACAAGGCCCTGGCTCTCTGGCTTTGTAGAAAAGAATTTCCACAAAAACAGAAAGTAATGAAACAAGTGAAGTGTTTATCAGGAGGAAAAAGCATATGTGGATACACACACGGGTGGACTCAGATGACACAACCTGTGGCAGTTTAAATCACTTATATGGGGCATTTCTTCCAGATTTCCTTTGGCCAACCATTTTGATTTGTCCGGTTCAGAGTCCATATTTGGTATCTCTCAGGATTCTCCCACGTGTGTATATGCATTTCTTAGGCAAGATGGATTCAACTGAAGAGGCCTATGGGTAATTACCATCATTTAGCATCACTTCCCTTCCGACCTCTAAAGAGATTTTCTGTGCATGCGTAGTCAGAGAAGTCTCCTGACTTTGAGAATGAGAAATGTATGGTCTCTTACCGTCTATCTGGGCAGGGGTCAGCCTCCTCCCTTGACTGTTCTGCTGTTTTCCTCTGAAAGTATCGGTTCAGTTCAGTTCAGTTCAGTCGCTCAGTCGTGTCCGATTCTTTGTGACCCCATGAATCGCAGCACGCCAGACCTCCCTGTCCATCACCAACTCCCAGAGTTCACTCAGACTCACGTCCATCGAGTCAGTGATGCCATCCAGCCATCTCATCCTCTGTCGTCCCCTTCTCCTCCTGCCCCCAATCCCTCCCAGCATCAGAGTCTTTTCTAGTAAGTCAACTCTTCGCATGAGATGGCCAAAGTACTGGAGTTTCAGCTTTAGCATCATTTCTTCCAAAGAAATCCCAGGGCTGATCTCCTTCAGAATGGACTGGTTGGATCTCCTTGCAGTCCAAGGGACTCAAGAGTCTTCTCCAATACCACAGTAGGTCCATGAGAAACAAACTCCTACTGTTTTCCCCAGGGACCCATCTATCTTCTGCCCCAGGACCATGAATTGCAATAGAGAAAACACTCCCATCATTAACTCTGTGAGAGTCTCAAAGGTCAGGCAGTAGATAACTTTGCTTTTGTAATAAGAAGTAAACTAGGCCAGGAAAGGCCAGGAAGGACTACACCTGGTATTAGGGTGTGGGACCGGCCAGGAGCCTAAATAGCTGATTGGCTCATGGCGCTGGTGATGGTGGTTTAGCCGCTAACTCGTGTCGGACTCTTGAGACCCCATGGACTGCAGCCTGCCAGGCTCCTCTGTCCATGGGATTCTCCAGGCAAGAATACTGGAGTGGTCTGCCATTTCCTTCTCCAGGGGATCTTCCTGACCCAGGAATCGAACCCAGGTGTCCTGCATTGCAGGCAGGTTTGTTATCGACTGAGCTACCAGGGAAGCCCAATAAGGAGACATAAGAGATGCGGTTTTGATCCCTGGGTTGGGAAGATCCCCTGGAGTAGGAAACAGCAACCCAGTATTGTTGCCTGGAGAATCCCATGGACAGAGGAGCCTGTTGAACTACAGTCCATGGGGTCTCAAAGAATCAGACACCACTGAGGGAGCACAGGGAAAGTCTTTCCTAGAAGTAAGCTGATTCTCTGGACGGGCCATTAAGGAGGGAGCTTTCCAGTGTTCCTGTGCTCAAGTGTGGGGCGAAGTTCAGGGTCCTGTGGAAAAGAGAAAACCTGACCAAAATTTGGTCAAGTTAGTGAGCATTTTGTCCAAACTGGTCAGTACGTCAAAGCTGTATATTGTCACCCTGATTAACTTCTATGCAGAGTACATCATGAGAAACACTGGGCTGGAGGAAGCACAAGCTGGAGTCAAGATTGCCGGGAGAAATATCAATAACCTCAGATATGCAGATGACACCACCCCTAGGGCAGAAAGTGAAGAAGAATTAAAGAGATTCTTGATGAAAGTGAAAGAGGAGAGTGGAAAAGTTGGCTTAAAGCTCAACATTCAGAAAACTAAGATCATGGCATCTAGTCCCATTACTTCATGGCAAATAGATGGGGAAACAGTGGAAACAGTGGTTGACTTTATTTTTCTGGGCTCCAAAATCACTGCAGATGTTGACTGCAGCCCTGAAATTAAAAGACTCTTACTCCTTGGAAGGAAAGTTATGACCAACCTAGACAGCATATTGAAAAGCAGAGACATTACTTTATCAACAAAGGGCCGTCTAGTCAAGGCTATGGTTTTTCCAGTGGTCATGTATGGATGTGAGAGTGGACTATAAAGAAAGCTGAGCACCAAAGAATTGATGCTTTTGAACTGTGGTGTTGGAGAAGACTCTTGAGAATCCCTTGGACTGCAAGGAGATCCAACCAGTCTATCCTAAAGGAGATCAGTCCTGAATATTCATTGGAAGGACTGATGCTGAAGCTGAAACTCCAATACTTTGGCCACCTGATGCGAAGAGCTGACTCATTGGAAAAGACCCTGATGCTGGGAGGGTTTGGAGGCAGGAGGAAAAGGGGACGACAGAGGATGAGATGGTTGGATTGCATCACCGACTCAATGAACATGGGTTTGGGTGGACTCCGGGAGTTGGTGATGGACAGGGAGGCCTGGCGTGCTGCAGTTCATGGGGTCACAAAGAGTCGGACATGACTGAGCAACTGAACTGAACTGGTCAGTAAGAATAAACAATCCATCTAACCACTTATGAGATGAACAATTGGAGGGTCTATATTGGCTCTGTCATAGGTAAATAAGGGACTCATTCATGAGTCTTATCAGAGCCATACAAAGAATGGGTGGTTCTCTACAGTGAGCACTTTGCAAGGATACAAAAGAAAGGCTGTGGGTGATTTCTTGATTATCACTGTTTAACTTAGTTGCATTTCAGTCTGATCATTCTTTTCAAGAAGAAGTAGTTAAATCTGAAGTTTCAAAAATATATTTCAAAAGTCAATAATTAATTCTGAAAATCAATATCCCTGTTGAGATCTAGAAAATGTTAATTTATTTCATTTAATAACAGAAAGGCTGAAATACAAAGACTATATAACGTCACTGTGATCATAAAAGAAAATTTGACCTTCACATGTTTTATTCATAAATTTATATTGACCTTCGGTCAATCAATATAAATTATTAGATGTTGGCTTTCCTCCTCTCCAGCCTTCTCTTACGTTGAACCTGCTTGGACAGCACTCTCACTCTCCACTCCTCAGGTATTTGCATGTTCTATTGTGGTCCCAAGTAAGCCAAGAAGACCATTTTCAACAGAATGTTAATTGTGATTTACCAGGTCTATGAACATATTTTCTAGGTGGGGGAAGGGGAGTTTCTCTTGTACGTCATTCTGAAGTTGGCCCATGCACTCAATAAAAGCTCATTATGGAAAGATTATAATGTATAATAATACATTTTAAGTGGGATGCAATGATCCATAAAATTGGTGTGGCTAATTAGCAGATCAAATCTCTGTAAGAACTGGATGTCTTTAATACCCTGCAATTGCTTAATTCTATAGGTATTTCACTATCCACAAATGTTTAGTAAAATTAAATAATAGTATAAATGTTCAGTGGGATTAAAGCAACTGTAAAATAAAACCAAACAAAATGAGTTTATTTTGTTAATAGAATAAAGAGAATCCCAGTGTTAATATAACACTACACAAAATCTAGAGCAAACATCTTCCGAATCCCAGCCTCATTTCACATGTAATTAACCTTTCTCAATCAAGCTAAGCATCCCTCACACCTCCTTCTCTGCTGCTGCGCATCCACCTCTTTTCTTTCGTGAGAATAAAAGGCAAGCATCAATACTAACAATACTAGACTAGAAATACTGCCTCACACTGTGCTTCCAGAGCAACATCATCCCAAGAATATTTTCAATACTGATCATTCCTCCCAGCTCAAAAGTACATTTTGCAAATCTTATTTCCTCTTGCAGATTTAGGAGACATTTGATGCTAACAGATGATATGTTTCAATAGTAAAATTTTCTCAACTAATAATTACAGTTCAGGTGGACATGCAAATATTGTGGTCCTCTAACAACCACTTCCTGATTTCTGGTAGATACTGATGATTTGGGAGCAGTAATGCTATCCCCTATCTAATGCTATCACACACAATTTTCTTTGTGTAGGGTTTCATTTCCTATCTACAGAGATGGAACAAACATTTTACCTAGCTTTAGACCAATCAGCCCAGTCAATTACCCTGACTTCAGTGATTTGTAAACAGGTGGGCTCAGGATCCAACTTACTACCGTCAGGGTAATTTTTAAGGAAAAGTAGAGAGCTTCCGGGAAGTAAATATCTATTTCTTAGATCCTGAACCTGAGAGGATGTGAAGCTTTGGCTGTTGTAGCCATCCTGCTACTATACAGATCCAGAGAATAAGGCTAACCTGTGGAGGAGAGGCTCTCAGGAGTAGGGAGAAACCATATCTTAATGGTGTTGTTTGAACCTATATACAGCGGTTCTGAAACCAGTTTGGGGCTTCCCTGGTGACTCAGCAGTAAAGAATCTGCCTGCCAATGTAGGAGATGTGAATTTGATCCTTGGGTGGAGAAGATCCCCTGGAGAAGGAAATGGCAACCCACTCCATTATTCTTGCCTGGGAAATCCCAAGGTCAGAGGAGACTGGCAGGCTACAGTCCATGGGGTTGCAAAGAGTCGGACATGATTTAGCAATTAAACAAAGCCAGTTTTACCCCAAGACTTCCCAATTACATGAATCAATATTTTTAAAGTTTCAATAATGTTTTCTGTCAAGACTAAAAGGGTTCAAATGACATGTAGGACCAATGTAGTCATAGTAATATAATTAAGATCATGGGCTAAGGAATCATACAATTTTGGGTTCTAACTCCAGCAGAGTCACTAACTTCCTGAATTTCCTCTGGGAAAAGAGAACTAAGGACATATTTCCTTCTAGCATTTAAAAGGGTCTGTAAAAACTATGTTGTAAGACTGAGTGACTTTTACTACTACTACTACTAAGCACTGAATAAATTATATATAAAAGACATATTAATACTCAAAAAAAGCTAGTTGCTATTTTTATAACACTGGTTTTACAGAGATTTTACAAAAGACTAAAACCTATACAAGTGGTCTTACTATAGCCATACTGAATCTTATTAATATTGATTAAGACAGTCTATATCCTGAAGTTTTTCTAGTTCTAGAAATGTGTTTAGCTCTGCCACTTAAGAGACTTGTGTTCAGTAGAGGAAACAAATTCTCTTCTGAAAATAAAGTCATGAGTTTAAAACTGGCATCTGTTTGTACCGATATTTTTCCAGTGTTTAGAGATGAAGTGAAGTGAAGTGAGGGAAGTGAGGTGACTTACCACTGAGAAGATCAATGGGATTCACAGAAAGTTTGCACTAAAAGGTAGATAGGAATGTTTCTTCACAAGGTTCAGTGAAATCATATTTTAAGGTCCATTTCTACTCTTTTCATCATATTAAACAATAAACTAAGGAATAAGATTATAAATAGTAGCCCTGGGGTACACAATTTTAAAGAAGAAAAAAGAAAAAATACATAAAGCTGTAGCACTTTAGGTCTTCAGGCATATAAGTAAGCAAAACCAATCAGAATTGGGCACTTCAGGTTCAAAGGAAACTAGAAGTGTTCCTCACATGATGAAGAAGAAGAGTCAGACTTGATTTTTGAAATCAGTAGCCTTTGCTAAATCCCACTGGGATTGTGCTATAACAAGCTGAGCCTAGAGTGATGGGAGAACAAAGAGAATCCCTTGACCAGAAATTGAACAAAGTAGTTGAGCAGACTAATGTTACATACTATCTCCCACTTCACAATAGAACAGGAGCCTTATGTGTTGGTTCTGTATTAGGGGCATAGAGGCCAGATGAAAAAAGCTTCAAAAACCACAAGTAAGAGAAATGTGAAGGGAGAGAGAAAGGGAAAAAATAAACCCCAAATATGTCCTTTAAAGTAGCCTACTATCATAAGTTGACCCCAGGTGAATATAACTTTAAGTAATAGTCTGGAAACTAATCTGAAATAAATAAGCTGAGTGTTCTTACTGATAGAAGTTATAACTTTCATCTTAATAAATCAAAAACTATAAAATAAAAACAGGTGCACATGAATCAAAACCAGGTGAAAATGAAAAAGAATAGGTTAGAGAACTTGGAATTAATATAGATGTTATTAAATTTTAATTTATCACAATAAACATTATTAAGAGCATTGCAATATTATACTCAGAAATTTATCTGGATCATAGCACAGAAAGATAAGGAGATAAAAATATGAAAAAGCAATTTTAAAAGCACACTGAGAAGCTCCAATATAAGCCCAATATTAGTTCTAGAATAAAATGCTGTAAATTTTAAGAAAGAAATATTCAAAGAAATAACAGGTATAAGCTTTCCAGAATAAAGAAACTGGTCTTAAATTTAACAAGTCCTAAAGGATGAATAAATATATATATATACCTAAGGACTGATGCTAAAGCTGAAACTCCAATATTTTGGCCACCTCATGTGAAGAGTTGACTCATTGGAAAAGACTCTGATGCTGGGAGGGATTGGGGGCAGGAGGAGAAGGGGACAACAGAGGATGAGATGGCTGGATGGCATCACTGACTCGATGGACGTGAGTTTGGGTGAACTCTGGGAGATGGTGATGGACAGGGAGGCCTGGCGTGCTGCGATTCATGGGGTCGCAAAGAGTCGGACACGACTGAGCAACTGAACTGAACTGAACTGAGTAACATTTGGGTGATGCTGCATTATCAAAGATCAAGGAAAGAAATCTTTAAAACATTAGAAAATGTGTATTATTTACAACGAATGGAAATCTCAGCAAAAACACCAGTAGATAATACAGTAATATCTTTAAAGAATTAAGAAAAATTGTCAACCTGAAATTCAGTTGACTGAACCATTGTTAAAATAAAGAAGGAATAAAACATGATTATATTCATTCAGAGAATTACTGAAAGAATCAATGCAATTACTTACTTAGGAAAAAGCAATGTGATCTCAAAGGGACAGGGTGGGAAAAATAAGAAAACAAGCACACAATTTGACTAAAATTATGGGTAAATTTAAACAAATGTTTAGGATGTTATATCAAAATAAAAACAAAAAGTCTAAATACTCACAAGACTGAATGAAGATGTCCAGGAAGCCTATCAGGGGATTGCAAAGCTTCTAATCAGCTATTTTTCCCAGGTGGCACTAACGGTATAGAACCCACCCAACCAATGTGGGAGACATGAGGTGCAGGTTTGATCCCTGGGTCAGGAAGATCCTGGAGGAGGGCACTGGCAACCCACTTTGGTATTCTTGCCTGGAGAATCCAATGGACAGAGGAGTTTGGTGGGCTACAGTCCATAGAGTCGCAGAGTCCAACATGACTGAAGCAACTTAGCAGCAGCAATCAGCTATTACATGCTTTGTTTTTTAATAGCAGCTAATCTCCAAAGGTGCCCAGACCCTTAATGACAACTTTTAAAACAAACAAAAGAAGAAACCACACCAAAAAAAACCACAAAAGCAACTAATAGGAAGCAAGAAACTGGAAAGATATATAGATATGTAGATAGAGAAATTTTAAATATGAAAATGCATAAGATTATGAGCTACAGATCAAATTATCAACATCTGTTGGATCATAGAGAAAGCAAGAGGGTTCCAGAAAAACGTACTTCTGCTTTATTGACTGCGCCAAAGGCTTTGACTCTGTGGATCACAACAAACTATGGAAAAATCTTCAAGAGATGGGGATACCAGACCACCTTACCTTCCTCCTGAGGAATCTTTATACAGGTCAAAAAGCAACAGTTAGAACCAGACATGGAACAACAAACTGGTTCCAAATTGGGAAAGGATTATGTCAAGGCTGTATATTGTCACCCTGCTTATTCAACTGCTATGCAGAATACATCATGCGAATGCAGGGCTGGATGAAGCACAAGCTGGAATCAAGACTGCTGGGAGAAATATCAATAACCTCAGATATGCAGATGATACCACCCTTACGGCAGAAAGCAAAGAAGAACTAAAGAGACTCTTGATGAAAGTGAAAGAGGAGAGTGAAAAAGCTGGCTTAAAATTTAACATTCAGAAAACTAAGATCATGGCAACTGATTCCATCACTTCACACAAACAGATGGGGAAAAAATGAAACCAGTGACAGACTTCTGGGGCTCCAAAATCACTGCACATGGTGACTGCAGCCATGAAATTAAAAGACACTTGCTCCTTGAAAGAAAAGCTATGACCAACCTAGACAGCATATTAAAAAGCAGAGCCATTACTTTGCTGACAAACATTCATCTAGTTTAAGCTGTGGTTTTTCCAATAGTCATGTGTGGATGTGAGAGTTAGACCAAAAAAAAGGCTGAGCGCCGAAGAATTGATACTTTTGAACTGTGGTGTCAGAGAAGACTCTTGAGAGTCCCTTGGACTGCAAGATCTAAACAGTCCATCCTAAAGGAAATCAGTCCTGAATATTCATTGGAAGGACTGATACTGAAGTGGAAGTTCTAGTACTTTGGCCATCTGATGCGAAGAAGTGACTCATTTGAAAAGACCCTGATGCTGGGAAAGATTGAAGGTGGGAGGAGCAGGGGATGACACAGGATGAGACGGTTGGATGGCATCATTGACTAGATGGACATGAGTCTGAGCAAGCTCTAACGGTTGGTGATGGACAGGGAAAGCCTGGCATGCTGCAGTCCATGGGGTTGCCAAGAGTTGGACACAACTGAACAACTGAACTGAACTGACTGATGAGCTATGGAAACATCTTAAAAATCCATGAAAGATGTTGCATAGAAGTAAAAGTAACATTCATAAAACAATACCAAAAAACCCTTGAAAATTAAAAATAAATATAAAATGTTTGAAAAATAGAAAATGGCTTTAGCAGTAGGTGAACCATGAACTTCCAGATGTTCAAGCTGGTTTTAGAAAATGCAGAGGAGCCAGCGATCAAATTGCCAACATTTGCTGGATCATCGAAAAAGCAAGAGAGTTCCAGAAAAACATCTATTTCTGCTTTATTGACCATGCCAAAGCCTTTGACTGTGTGGACCATAATAAACTGTGGAAAATTCTGAAAGAGATGGGAATACCAGACTACCAGACCTGCCTCTTGAGAAACCTATATGCAGATCAGGAAGCAATAGTTAGAACTGGACATGGACCAGCAGTCTGGTTCCAAATAAGAAAAGGAATACGTCAAGGCTGTATATTGTCACCCTGCTTATTTAACTTATATGCAGAGTCCATCAGGCTTCCCTGGTGGCTCAGATGGTAAAGCGTCTGCCTGCAATGCGGGAGACCCAGGTTCGATTCCTGGGTCGGGAAGGTCCCCTGGAGAAGGAAATGACAATCCACTCCAGCACTCTTGCTGGGAAAATCTCATGGATGGAGGAGCCTGATAGGCTACAGTCCATGGGGTCGCAAAGAGTCGGACACGACTGAGCGACTTCACTTTCACTTTCAGAGTACATCATGAGAAATGCTGGGCTGGAGGAAGCACAAGTTGGAGTCAAGATTGCTGGGAGAAATATCAATCACCTCAGATATGCAGATGACACTACCCTTATGGCAGAAAGTGAAGAGAAACTAAAAAGCCTCTTGATGAAAGTGAAAGAGGAGAGTGAAAAAGTTGACTTAAAGCTCAACATTCAGAAAACTAAGACCATGGCATCTGGTCCCATCACTTCATGGGAAATAGATGGGGAAACAGTGGAAACAGTGGCTGACTTTATTTTTTGGGGGGTTCCAAAATCACTGCAGATGGTGATTGCAGCCATGAAATCAAAAGACGCTGACTCCTTGGAAGGAAAGTTATGACCAACCTAGACAGCATATTGAAAAGCAGAGATATTACTTTGTCAATAAAGTTCCGTCTAGTCAAGGCTATGGTTTTTCCAGTGGTCATGTATGGATGTGAGAGTTGAACTGTGAAGAAAGCTGAGCACCGAAGAATTGATGCTTTTGAACTGTGGTGTTGGAGAAGACTCTTGAGAGTCCCTTGGACTGCAATGAGATCCAACCAGTCCATCCTAAAGGAGATCAGTCCTGGGTGTTCATTGGAAGGACTGATGCTGAAGCTGAAACGCCAATACTTTGGCCACCTGATGTGAAGAGTTGACTCATTGGAAAAGACCCTGATGCTGGCGGGGATTGAGGGCAGGAGGAGAAGGGGACAAAAGAGGATGAGATGGCTGGATGGCATCACCGACTGAATGGACATGAGTTTGAATGAACCCCGGGAATTAATATTGGACAGGGAGGCCTGGAGTGCTGTGATTCATGGGGTCGCAAAGAGTTGGACACGACTGAGTGACTGAAGTGAACTGAAGTGGAAGATATTTCCCAACAGCTAGACTAAAATGACAGATTTAAAAAATAGGAGAAAATTACATAATTGTTTTAGGAGGTTTGATATGTGAATAGCGAGAGTTCCAGGAGGTAGGGACAAATAAAACAGAGAAGAACTATAGTTACCAGAGAAATAATATAATAAAAATATTCAGGATTAAAAGCCATTAATTTCCATACTGAAAGGTCCCACTGAAGACTTAGCAAGACGGAGTGGAAAGAAAACCACCTCAGCTCATATCATCATGGAATTTCAGAATGTAGTACCAGACCAAGAATGCCAGAAGCCCTCAGAGGAGATAAACAGATCACATGCAAAAATCAAGACTCTAAATAGTACTATTCAATAGGCTTACTGGAAATCTGAAGATTATGGGAAATGCTTTCAAAATTCAAAGAGAAAATGATCTGTTAAATTCTAAACCTAGCCAAGCTGAAAATTAATTCCAGGGATTAATTACATTTTTCAGATATTTAGGTTCTCAAAACTTTTACTTCTATGTTCCTTTTCTAAGGACATATTGAGAATGTGGTCCATTAAAAATAAGGAAAGCATCCAACCAAAAGGAATAAAACCTGGTCCACATAAAAAGGGCTACTCTAGTGACTCAGATGGTAAAGAATCCACCTGCAATTTGGAAGACCTGGGTCCGATCCCTGGGTTGGGAAGTTTCCCTGGAGAAGGAAAGGGCTATCCGTTCCAGTATTCTGGCCTGGAGAATTCCATGGACTGTATAGTCCATGGGGTTGTAAAGAGTTAGACACAACTGAGCAACTTTCACACTCTCCACATACAAAAAGCAGAATCACACTGAGAGGTGACAGTGCTGATATAAGATACTAGGAGGACAGTGGTGCTGCAGATGAGGGAACAACCAAATCAGATGGACTGGGGGGATTCATGGGGGTGCATTGAAGGAAAATTTGTATTGCCGCATGAGCTTGTCTACTGAGAGTGCATTAGCGAGCAGTGCACTGAAAAGCAAATAAACAAACAGACAAAACACCAAGAAATTATTAACTCCAAGGAATATAAATTCTGCACTCATACGTAATTCATAGTCCATTATGCAGCTCAGCTGTGAATATATTTACATAGATTGAGTAATGTAAACACTAAAATTCTGGATTAAACAAAGATAATGATACAAGTATACTGTGTATGTTTATGTGTATATATATTGTCATCCTGTTTATTTAACTTATATGCAGAGTACATCGTGAGAAACGCTGGATTGGAAGAAACACAAGCTGAAATCAAGATTGCCGGGAGAAATCTCAATAACCTCAGATATGCAGATGACACCACCCTTATGGCAGAAAGTGAAGAGGAACTAAAAAACCTCTTGATGAAAGTGAAAGAGGAGAGTGAAAAAATTGGCTTAAAGCTCAACATTCAGAAAACAAAGATCATGGCATCCGGTCCCACCACTTCATGGGAGATAGATGGGGAAACAGGGGAAACAGTGTCACACTTTATTTTTCTGGGCTCCAAAATCACTACAGATGGTGACTGCAGCCATGAAATTAAAAGACGCTTACTCCTTGGAAGGAAAGTTATGACCAACCTAGATAGCATATTCAAAAGCAGAGACATTACTTTGCCAACAAAAGTCCGTCTAGTCAAGGCTATGGTTTTCCCTGTGGTCATGTATGGATGTGAGAGTTGGACTGTGAAGAAGGCTGAGCGCCGAAGAATTGATGCTTTTGAACTGTGGTATTGGAGAAGACTCTTGAGAGTCCCTTGGACTGCAATGAGATCCAACCAGTCCATCCTAAAGGAGATCAGTCCTGGGTGTTCACTGGAAGGACTGATGCTGAAGCTGAAACTCCAATCCTTTGGCCACCTCATGCGAAGAGTTGACTCATTGGAAAAGACTCTGATGCTGGGAGGAATTGGGGGCAGGAGGAGAAGGGGACGACAGAGGATGAGATGGCTGGATGGCATCACTGACTCGATGGACATGAGTCTGAGTGAACTCTGGGAGTTGGTGATGGACAGGGAGGCCTGGCGTGCTAGGATTCATGGGATCGCAAAGAGTTGGACATGACTGAGCAACTGATCTGATCTGATCTGATACTGTGTATGTGCTACATATGGGGTGAAGGGAGGTGAAAGGAGTGACAGAAAGTAGGCAAAGGGATGAAGAGGTAGAGAATGAAAGAGAACGAAATCTTCCTCTTACATAGCAGGAAGACAATAAATAATAATATTCTTCACCTTAACAACAGCATATCACCCGGTTGAATCCAGTTTGTTGTTTTAGCCTCACTTACAAAACCAGTCATATCCCAGGGGCCCACCAGTAGTCTGGCCCCTCTTCCTTTAAGATCGTAGTCCTAGCCCTTTGAGGTCTCTCCTCCAAACTTCTAGTAATTCCAGCCCCTCTCTTTGTTCCCATAAACATAGGGTTTGTAGCTGCTTTTTTTAGTCACTACCTCTTTTGGGACTTCCCTGGTGGCTCAGATGGTAAAGCGTCTGCCTACAGTGCAGGAGACCCAGGTTCAATCCCTGGGTTGGGAAGATCCTCTGGGGAAGGAAATGGCAACCCACTCCAGTACTCTTGCCTGGAAAATCCCATGGACAGAGAAGTGTGGTAGGCTACAGTCCATGGGGTCCCAGAGTCGGACATGACTGAGTGACTTCATTCACTTCTTTGATAATTTTCCTTTTGACTTTTGCAGCTATCTAGCCAAAAATTCTTTATGCCTGATTAACATGATTTAGAGACTAAATGACAACAACAAACAATTGTTTAATTTTTTCTGGTGAAGCAGTTTGTATAATTTCTGTCTCCATACTGGGACCCTGCTGGTAAGATGTTTAAAATTGAAAATTTTTAAATAGCACTACCTATCTATTGTTGGAGAAGGAAATGGCAACTCACTCCAGTGTTCTTACCTGGAGAATCCCATGGACGGAGAACCCTGGTGGGCTGCAGTCCATGGGGTCGCACAGAGTCGGACATGACTGAAGTGACTTGGCAGCAACCCATCTATTGAATAGGAATATAGAAATAAATACCAGTCGAAACTACTAAAAAAGATATAGGTGATTGCTTCTGGAGGTTTTTGTTTGTTTTTTTTTCTGAGCAGAAGACTCATTAAAAAAAAAAGAAGAATCTCACATAAAACCTTATGTTTAAATGATAAAAAAGGAATTTCTCTGGTGGAAAGGTTGAATCTGGTTGTTAACCAACATATGACTCTCCTTGAAAACCTATGGAGCAAAGCCAGAAAACATTTGTAATATAGGTCATGAAATAAGAAACATCAGTCTCAAAGTTTCATTCTTTTACTAAATTATTCAGAATCCTAGGTATGTGATTTACTAAACATTCATTTGTCTTTTGTCTGGTGATAACATAATCTATTGGTGTCTCCAAATAAGTATGACAATATTAAAGTAGAATGAAGTATCTGATTCCTATTTAAATGCTATAAAAAATGAGAATTCAGAGAAGGCAATCATTGAGAAAAGAGGTAATACTTAAGGTGGACTTTGAACAAAAGAGGGATGAGAAAGCAATTAGAGCACAGTTACTCAGAAATAGAATCATAAAGCAGGAATCTTAAGCAACTAAATATTGAGGTCATAGGTCCACCATTTTACAATTGAAACTTGTGAGAAAAATTGTTTGCAAGGTTCGTTCAAACATCAGTATCTTGTTGCCCGAGGTTAGTTTAGACATCCGGTAATTGCATCTTGTTTCCCGGTGTTTGTCTTAGCTTTCTGGTGTCCCACTGATCCATTGATTCATCCCCACAGGCTACTGACTTCAGTTTTCAGTGAAGAGCATGCTGGGAGAACGGCTTTGTTTCCTCAACTCTTGCAATAGACTGATGTTGTCCTGGAAAGTCAGATTTCTAGGTTCTTCGAGTTTCCTGTGGCAGTGGTTAATTATCCAAAGGGAACTTTTATATTTCTAGGAGAATTACCTCCAAGTCTTGGAGTCCCTGCAATGCTCTTGTGAATCAGACTTGAAAACAGGCTTTGTCAAACAGCAGGGTCTGTATGAATGTAGGTCAAAAATAGAAAATCTTTCAAAAGATTAGGAGCAACTATTGAAAGATAAGACAGTATCAAAATTATTCACAATCCTTTTCCTTCCCCTTCAAATTCATTAAGAATATCACTGTTGATAAAATCTACTGGATTTTGACAGTGTGGCTGAGAAAATAACTGTTTCATTCTAGTCTTCCAATCACCACAAGAAAGAATTGTATGGCCTCTATTCCCTAACTTTTTAGAGACATCTAAAATTTGAAGTGGAATACAGAAACCTGTTTTATTTTTTACTGACTTCAGTTTTCAGTGAAGAGCACAGTGGGAGTTTGCTCCCATGAAGGTTGTTTTTTTTTTTTTTAACATTAGAAGCAATTTGATAGGCACAGGCTTCTTTTTAAATAAAGTCAGTTCCAATGAAGGTCTGGTATATCACTTAACATAAAATCAAGCCATCCCCTTTACAAGAATACTGTATATGATTCAGCAATAATTTCTGGCTTGTTAAAATGTCTTAATTTTTGTTGTTCTTCTAGAGAGATTGCTTTAAGAGACACAGGGAAGGAATTTTGAATTGCAAGAATCCATTGCTGTTTTCACCTTTGAAGTACAACACACTTTAATTTTTCAGTTTACCTAAGGTAAGCTCCTACCTGTTTCATTGCATTGTTTATTCATAAGAAGTTTCCAGAGGTTTCCAGGAATATGTAAGTTTAGCAGTTATTCCTATGAGGTCAGGAAAAAAGTCATGTCACATTACTTTGTCCTGGCCTCTCCTTCATGTCCTACAGCAACTTTTCTCTTAAAAAGTTGAATTCACAGCAATAGCTAGCAGAATGGTGGTTACTAGGGGCTGGAGGGAGTCGGGTGTGGGTAGATGTTGGTCAAAGGGTACAAACTTCTTGTTAGAAGAGGGAGGAAGGAGTTCTGGGGATTGATGTACCGCATTCTGATTAACTGCTCTGTGCTGTGTACTTAAAAATCACTGAGAGAAAATCTTAAATATTCTGACCACCAAAAAGAAATGGCAATTATGTGATGAGATGGAGGTGTTAGCTAACACTACAATGATAACCATATTGCAAGATAAGTGCATTGTATCACCACATTCCACAGCTTAAATTTACAGTGTTATATGTTAATTATACATCAATAGCGCTGCGGAAAAAGAAGAAATACTGGAGAGGCACTTTGAAATATGTTGAAAAGAGCTTTAAAATGAGCTGGAGAAAGGCAAAACAGATAAATTACTTTTTCATTACTCTCATTTCAAAACCAATGTAATTTTTAAAGTTATAAGACTGAAAAGATCTTAGTAAATGGTATCAGAAACTATAAAAAAGAAGATAGACCATGTCCATTATCCTCATCAAACTTACTTTCTTCTCAGATATTTAAAAAATATATATGCTGATTTTATATTTCAAAAAAGGAATCGCGTTGGAATATGCTTGCTTTGGGTACCTAGCAGTAAAAGTAGACATACTTTCCATTCAAAAGCTATCGATTTATATCATTATTTTAGTGACCATAGAATAGCCCATAGATAGATTCCCACAATTTATTTCATGAATTCCTTATTATTTTCATTTTTATCATTACTAATAAGATTGAAGTAATCATTCCTGTAAATACATTTTGAAATATTTGTCAGATTTCTTTTCACATCTAGCAAAGCAAGTCCTCCATCATTATTTTTCTTGCTTCTACTTTTTATGGCAATTTTCAAAGTGTGTTTTAGTAGTTCTATTTTAAAATGATTTTGTTGTCACCCACTACCATGCCCCCATCAGCATCATAAGAGTATTTTGATTGATAACACATTTTAATGCATTTTTTATGCCAAGGATTGATTTTGCTTAATATAATTTGCCATCTTAATTAACTGATTTTCTGTATAGACTATCATATGAATCAAAAATCATATTTTTAGTGTTTCTCTCTCTAATATTTTGGTCTTGACTGATTGCATCAGATAACAGTTCTACAATGATAGTAAATAATAGTGATGCTAATCATGTACGTCTTCTTCCCAATTTTTGTTTTTTTTAAAGCATGATGCTGGCTTTTAGGTTGAGATAGACTGAGATTTTCTTCATTCTTCTATTCTTGGTTTAGAGATTTTTTAAAAAATCAATAATGATTGTATTTTCATCCACTATATTTGTGGTATATGGGTAGTTAATGAAAGTATTTTTCCTATTGATCCCTTAATATAATGAAGTATTGATTTTTAATATTGATCCAGCCTATTATCCTGAGAACAAATTTTACATATTCAATGGATATTATACTGATACATTTGTCTTGTAAATATTGAGATTTTTTTCTAATATTTATAAGTAAGAACAGTCTGCATTTGATATTTTCACATGTTAAATTTCCTGAATTAAGTTCAGAATTATAGAATACCTTGAGAAACCTTTCTTTTTTAGTACATATGCAGGAAATTATTTAAAAGATTAGTAATTAACCTATTCTTGATTGTGTGATGAATGTTTTTAAGCTTTTCCAGTCAAATTCCTTGAGTGGGAGGAGGGGTTTTTTTTGACAGTTTGTTTACTCATTTTAAGTTATAATATATTTGGTTAAAGTTCTGTCAGTTATACTAATATATATATTCTCAGAAAATTCTTTTCTTTGAGATTTCCAAATTTATTGTTATGAAATTCTGTTTAGTGTTCATCCATAGATATTAAATCTTCTGAACATCGGTACTTATATCATTTTTCTAATTTGTAAGATTATAAATTTGAAGGTTTTATAATTTTGCTCAGGATTCTTACAAGCAATTTATCACTTTTTAAAAACCAATTCATACATAACCACTGGAAAAGCCATAGCCTTGACTATATGGACCTTTGTTGGCAAAGTAATGTCTCTGCTTTTCAATATGCTATCTAGGTTGGTCATAACTTTCCTTCCAAGGAGTAAGCATCTTTTAATTTCATGGCTGCAATCACCATCTGCAGTGACTTTGGACCCCAGAAAAATAAAGTCTGACACTGTTTCCACAGTTTCCCCATCTATTTGCCATGAAGTGATGGGACTGGATGCCATGATCTTAGTTTTCTGAATGTTGAGCTTTAAGCCAACTTTTTCACTCTCCACTTTCACTTTCATCAAGAGGCCCTTTAGTTCTTATTCACTTTCTGCCATAAGGGTGGTGTCATCTGCATATCTGAGGTTATTGATATTTCTCCCAGCAATCTTGATTCCAGCTTGTGCTTCCTCCAGCCCAGCGTTTCTCATGATGTACTCTGCATATAAGTTAAATAAGCAGGGTGACAATATACAGCCTTGATGTACTCCTTTCCCTATGTGGAACCAGTCTGTTGTTCCACGTCCAGTCCTAACTGTTGCTTCCTGACCTGCATACAAATTTCTCAAGAGGCAGGTGAGGTGGTCTGGTATTCCCATTTCTTTCAGAATTTTCCACAGTTTCTTGGTCCGTATAGTCAAGGCTATGGCTTTTCCAGTGGTCATGTATGGATGTGAGAGTTGGGTATAAAGAAAGCTGAGTGCTGAAGAATTGATGCTTTTGAACTGTGGTGTTGGAGAAGACTCTTGCGAGTCTCTTGGATTGCAAGGAGATCCAACCAGTCCATCCTAAAAGAAATCAGTCCTGAATATTCATTGGAAGGACTGATGTTGAAGCTGAAATTCCAATACTTTGGTCACCTGATGCGAAGAGCTGACTCATTTGAAAAGTCCCTGATGCTTGGAAAGATTGAGGGCAGGAGGAGAAGGGGACAACAGAGGATGAAATGGTTGGATGGCATCACCGACTCAATGGACATGGGTTTGGGTGGACTTTGGGAGTTGGTGATGGACAGGGAGGCCTGGCGTGCTGTGATTCATGGGGTCACAAAGAGTCGGACACAACTGAGGGGACTGTACTGAAACTGAGACTGAGAGGCAGGGTTGGTGGAAGGAGGGAGAATTGGATAAAAGCATTCAAAAAGTATGAACTTCCAGTTATAAGATAAATAAGTAGTAGAGATGTGATTAAAATGTGATAAATATAATTAACACTGCTGTATGCTATATATGAAAGTTGTTAGAGTAAATTCTAAGAGTTCTCATCACAAAAAAAAGAACTTTATTTTCTATTTTTTAAATTTTGTATCTGTAAGAGATGATGTTCATTAAGCTTCTTGTGATAACCATTTCATGTTGTATATGTCAAATCATTATGCTGTTCACCTTAAACATACAGTGTGTGCTGCTGTATGTCAATTATATCTCAAAACTAGAAAAAATAATTTTAAAACATAAACAATAAGAAAGTGAAATGTCAAAAAAAAAAATAAAAACCAATTCAAAAATTCACTCTCAAATTTATAAATAAGGGTTTTTTCATAATATTAACTTTAAATTTATCTATATTCATTTTTCTACTGTTGTGTCTAAGCTGATTACAGTCTTTATATGGCCTTTACACTGAACACTCTAAATGTAAATATATACGTGTGTGCTTGCTAAGTCTCTCAGTCATGTCCAGCTCTTTGTGAACCCATGTACTATAGCCCGCCAAGCTCCTCTGTCCATGGAATTTTCCAGACAAGAATATTGGAATGGGTTGCCATTTCCTACACTAAGGGATCTTTCTGACATAGGGATGGAACCCATGTCTCTTGCATTTCCTGCACTGGCAGGCAGATTCTTTACCACTGTGCCATTTGGGAAGTTCAGTTCAGTCGCTCAGTTGTGTCTGACTCTTTGCGACTCCATGAACTGCAGCACATCAGGTCTCCCTGTCCATCACCAACTCCCGGAGTTCACCCAAACCCATGTCCATTGAGTCAGTGATGCAATCCAACCATCTCATGCCCCTCTCCTCCTGCCCTCAATCTTTCCCAGCATCAGGGTTATTTCAAATGGGTCAGCTCTTAACATCAGGTGGCCAAAGTATTGGAGTTTCAGCTTTAACATCAGTCCTTCCAATGAACACCCAGGACTGATCTCCTTTAGGATGGACTGGTTGGATCTCCTTGCAGTCCAAGGGACTCTCAAGAGTCTTCTCCAACACCACAGTTCAAAAGTATCAATTCTTCAGCGCTCAGCTTTCTTTATGGTCCAACTCTCACATCCATGCATAACCATGGAAATACCATAGCTTTGACTAGATGGACCTTTGTCGACAAATTAATGTCTGCTTTTTAATATGCTGTCTAGGTTGGTCATGACTTTCCTTCCAAAGAGTAAGCATCTTTTAATTTCCTGGCTGCAATCACCATCTGCAGTGATTTTGGAACCCCCAAAAAATAAAGTCAGCCACTGTTTCCACTGTTTCCCTATCTATTTGCCATGAAGTGATGGGACCGGATGCCATGATCTTAGCTTTCTGAATGTTGAGCTTTAAGCCAACTTTTTCACTCATCTCTCTCACTGTCATCAAGAGGCCCTTTAGTTCTTCACTTTCTACCCTAAGGGTGGTGTCATCTGCATATCTGAGGTTATTGATACTTCTCCCAGCAATCTTGATTCCGACTTGTGCTTCCTCCAGCCCAGTGTTTCTTTTCTTTCTTTTTTTTTTTTACTTTTCAAGACTGGCCTGTGTTTTAATCATTGGAAGCTTTCAAACATACAAAACATCACTGGATTCCTGACATACAAATCATCTGTTTCAAATTAATCATTGTTATTCATGTAAAAGCAACGATAGTCTGGATTTGAGAATAAGTTTGGAAAGTGAGTGAGCTAGCTGATGTTACAAACAGTCTTTCTTTCCGGAATTCCACCTCCTCCACAGTGCCTTCTCCAGCTTTACCTCTAACTTCTTTTTTAATTTTTTTTTAAATTTTATTTTATTTTTAAACTTTACATAATTGTATTAGTTTTGCCAAATATCAAAATGAATCCGCCACAGGTATACATGTGTTCCCCATCCTGAACCCTCCTCCCTCCTCCCTCCCCATACCATCCCTCTGGGTCATCCCAGTGCACTAGCCCCAAGCATCCAGTATCTTGCATCGAACCTGGACTGGCATCTCGTTTCATACATGATATTTTACATGCTTCAATGCCATTCTCCCAAATCTTCCCACCCTCTCCCTCTCCCATAGAGTCCATAGCCCAGTGTTTCTCATGATGTACTCTGCATATAAGTTAAATAGCAGGGTGACAATATACAGCCTTGAAAGTGAAAGAAAGTGAAAGTATTCTCTCAGTTGTGTTCAACTCTTTGCGACCCTGTGGACTGTAGCCCACCACGCTCCTCCGTCCATGGGATTCTCCAGGCAAGAATACTGGAGTGGGTTGCATTTCCTTCTCCAGGGAATGTTCCCAACCTAGGAATCGAACCCAGGTCTCCCACATTGCAGGCCTTAACGTACTCCTTTTCCTATTTGGAACCAGTCTGTTGTTCCATGTCCAGTTCTAACTGTTGCTTCCTGACCCACATACAAGTTTTTCAAGAGGCAGGTCTGGTGGTCTGGTATTCCCATCTCTTTCAGAATTTTCCAGTTTATTGTGATCCACACAGTCAAAGGCTTTGACATAGTCAATAAAGCAGAAATAGATGTTTTTCTGGAACTCTCTTGCTTTTTCGATGATCCAGCAAATGTTGACAATTTGATCGCTGGTTCCTCTGCGTTTTCTAAAACCAGCTTGAACATCTGGAAGTTCACCGTACACGTATTGCTGAAGCCTGGCTTGGAGAATTTTAAGCATTATTTTACTAGTGTGTGAGATAAGTGTAATTGTGTGGTAGTTTGAGCATTCTTTGGCATTGCCTTTCTTTGGGATTGGAATGAAAACTGACCTTTTCCAGTCCTGTGGCCACTGCTGAGTTTTCCAAATTTGCTGGCATATTGAGTGCAGCACTTTCACAGCATCATCTTTCAGGATTTGAAATAGCTCAACTGGAATTCCATCACCTCCACTAGCTTTGTTTGTAGTGATGCTTTCTAAGGCCCACTTGACTTCACATTCCAGGATGTCTGGCTCTAGGTGAGTGATCACACCATCGTGATTATCTGGGTCATTAAGATCTTTTTTGTACAGTTCTTCTGTGTATTCTTGCCACCTCTTCTTAATATCTTGTGCTTCTGTTAGGTCCATACCATTTCTGTCCTTTATAAAGCCCATCTTTGCATGAAATGTTCCCTTGGTATTTCTAATTTTCTTGAGGAGATCTCTAGTCTTTCCCTTTCTATTGTTTTCCTCTATTTCTTTGCATTGATTGCTAAGGAAGGCTTTCTTATCTCTCCTTGCTATTCTTTGGAACTCTGCATTCAAATGGGTGTATCTTTTCTTTTCTCCTTTGCTTTTTGCTTCCCTTTTTTTCACAGCTATTTGTAAGGCCTCCCCAGACATCCATTTTGCTTTTGTGCATTTCTTTTTCTTGGAGATGGTCTTGATTACTGTCTCCTGTACAATGTCACGAACCTCCATTCATAGTTCATCAGGCACTCTGTCTATCAGATCTAGTCCCTTAAATCTATTTCTCATTTTCACTGTACAGTCATAAGGAATTTGATTCAGGTCATACTTGAATGGTCTAGTGGCTTCCTCCACTTTCTTCAATTTAAGTCTGAATTTGGCAATAAGGAGTTCATGATCTGAGTTACAGTCGGCTCCCAGTCTTGTTCTTGCTGACTGTATAGAGCTTCTCCATATTGGCTGCAAAGAATATAATCAATCTGATTTTGGTGTTGACCATCAAACCCCTTATCAATATGTATAATATTATACAAGCTCGCATATATTACTATATGTTACATAATAATATAATATGTATTGTGATATATATGTTATATAATAATATGTATTACTTGGATATGCTTATATAACAATAATTACTTACAATAATTTATTTGTAGCTGTATTATTTTTAATGTTATACACTTTCCTGTGACTTGGGATCTGAATACTTCCTATAAATTGTGAATAGTTCTTATTGTCCTCAGTTTCTAAATGATCTGTTATGATGGCTTTGATATTCTTTGAATCTTTTTATTCAAATGTGATTTTAACAGTATTTTTTTATTCCCAAGAGGTCATGTTACCTTTTTTTTTTTTTACTTATTATCAAGCTTTAATTTTACTTCATAGATTTAATGGAATTTGGTGTGTCAGACTTATGATTATTTTTTAATATAATTAGATTTATTTTTAAGATCTAGTAGGTAGTCAATTTAAAAAATTAACTTCTATAGGTGTTTGGAAAGAATGTGTATGCTTCATTTTTCAGACATAATAGTTTGGCATAGCAAATCAATAAATCATATTATTATATTATTCAAGCATTTTATATATGTTTGATATGTCAAGAATCCAGTATATTTAAATTTTCTACCACTACTAAATTTCTATAATTTTTCTACAGGTGTATCTATTTTCCCCTTTATATGTGTTAATGAATGTTTAATCAACTTAATCAAATTGAGTAAGGAACATTTGAGTCAAAATCTATTTAACTCAGAATTCTTTATATATCTTCCTATGGCAGTTAGTGGTCCAGTGACTAATCTAAGAGGTTAAATTTTGTGTGTGTGTGTGTGCAAGTAACGTCATTCATAGTGGGTTTTTTCTTATGTTAAATATAAAAATGTCTTTAATATTTAATAATTTTATCAAGACTTGGCTAACTGTTGCTATTAATATGTTCTGCATATTGGTGCATTTTATGCATATATGGTGTGCATTTTAGGGAAAATTTTTTTTCCAAACTTTAAATTTTTTATTTTGTATTGGGATACAATATTGTGGTAGTTTTAGGCGAACAGTGAAAGGGCTCAGCCATACATATACATATATACATGTATCCATTCTTCCCCAAACTCCTCTCCCATCCAGGCTGGCACATAACATTGAGCAGAATTTGATGTAGTATGTACTAGGTCCTTGTTGGTTAGCCATTTTAAATATAGCAGTGTGTACATGACCTTCCCAAAGTCCCTGTCCCTTCCCCTTGGCAACTGTAAGTTCATTTTCTAAGTCTGTAAGTCTCATTCTGTTTTGTAAGTTCGTTTGCATCATGTCTTTTTAGATTTCCACGTATAAAGGATGCCATATGATATTTTTCCTTCTCTGTCTGACTTTTTTTCACTCTGTATGAATGACACTCTTTAGGTTCATCCATGTTGCTGCAAATGGCATTATTTCATTCTTTTTAATGGCTGAGTAATATTGCATTGTATATGGATGGACATTTAGGTTGCTTCCATGTCTTGGCTATTGTAAGCAGTGTTGCAATGAACACTGGAGTGCATGTATCCTTTCAGATCATGTTTTTCTCCAGATATATGCCCCAAAGTGAGATTGCAGGGTCATATGGTAACTCTATTTTTAGTTTTTTAAATAACCTCCATACTATTCTCCTAAGTTGGCTGTACCACTTTACATTCCCACCAACAGTGCAGGAGGGTTCCCTTCTCACCAGACCCTCTCCAGCACTGGTTATTTGTGGATTTTCTAAAGAGAGCTATTCTGACTGGTGTGAGGTGATATCTCACTATATTTTTGGTTTGCATTTCTCTAATAGCTAGAGATGTTGAACATATTTTCATGTGCCTATTGGCCATGTGTATGTCCTCTCTGGAGAAATATCTATTCAGGTCTTTCACCACTTTTTCAGTGGGTTGTTTGTTTTGATGTTATTAAATGTCATAAGCTGTTTGTAAATTTTGGAGACTAATCCCTTATCAGTCACATTATTTGCAAATATTTTCTCCCAACCTGTGGGTTGTCTTTTCATTTTGTTTATTGTTTCCTTTACTGTACAAAACCTTTTGAGTTTAAGCAGGTTTGTTTATTTTTGTTTTTGTTTCCATTATTCCAGGAGATGGATCAAAAAAGATGTTGCTATGATTTATGCCAGAGAGTGTTCTGCCTATGTTTTCCTCTAGAAGTTTTGTAGTGTCTGGTCTCATATTTAGGTTTTTAATATATTTTGAGCTTATTTTTGTGTATGTAGTTAAGAATGACTTAATTTCATTTTTCACATGTGGCTGTCCAGTTTTCCCAACACCATTTGTTGAAGAGACTGTCTTTCCGGCATTGTGTAGTCTTGTCTCTTTTGTCATAGATTAGTTGACCGTAGATGCAAGGGCTTATTTCTGAGTTTTCTACCCTTTCCATTGACCTATATTTCTATTTTTGTGCCAGTACTGTATTGTTTTGATGACTGTAGCTTTGTAGTATAGTCTGAATCAAGGAAATTTTCTTTTTATTTGCACTGATCTACGCAAAAAACAAACAAAAAAACTATGTGTTTATTCCTCACTGATGGGCTTCCAAAATCTTCAACTGATTTCTTTTACTGACACTGCTCATTACTGCTTGTATTTTCAAAATATATGGCTACCTGTTTTGTTTGATGATATTCCTTACTCACTTATTAATTCTATATTTCTGTTTGACATTTCTCATCTAGTTTCCTCTTCATTTACATTGTTATCTCACCATGCATTTCTTGTTAAAAGAAATTAATTTCTATTGTCTTTATTGAGATTTAAAAGTAATCATGGTATGAACCTTACTGTTTCCTAAAGAAAAAATTTTTTAATGTTTTGGTTTTCTAATTTATGGATTCAATGGATATTTTTGTTGTTGTTACTTATCCATACTTATTTATCCACAAATAGTAAAAATTTGACCCAGAAGCAGAGAGAATGGCTTTCTTCTGGATCTCTCCCCTCATTCCTTAAATATTGTTGGAAACCTTTCACTGCTCACATTTAAATGCTTGTTGCTAGCTCAAGGTTGCAGCTAAGTGTGGAAACACAAAGAGGGCGGTAGGGCCAAAGGCTGGAGAATTCTGTCTTTTTGGCATCTTTGTGCACACATGTGCATGTATGTGTGCAGACACTGTGACAGGTTCCTGGCTGACCCCACCATCTATTTGAGACATGAAAGCTAGCCTTGCTTCCTTGAACTAGATCTCCATATCTACTCAACAGAACCTCATCTGTTTCCTCTCTTTCCTGACCAGAATCTTGAGATTCACTGTCACTATGTATCTTATGTAATATTTTGTTTGATTAGCTTGGTTTTTGGTTTGTTTTAAATAGGAGAAAACTACTCGTGACTATAGAAAGGTAAAACATTGAATAAGTTTTAATGATTTAGATTTTGAGATCAGTTAGATGAGATAAAGACAGGGTACCAATACACTGAATTTTTCCAAACCCAGGGATCAGTGGTATCTTTGATAAGATAGGAGACTATAAAGAGAATTATATGTGAAAATGCTTAAGCTTTAAATTCATTCAAGTGTAAGAATATCCCATTAGAGATATTCTAGAGTGATCTGCAAATGCTTGAATCTGTAAATATGAGATAGGCCTCTAAAATCCATTTTAAAAACCTTTCATAGGTTCTGATGTGTAGCTATGCTTGTAAACTCCTGCTTAGGTCACCTTGAAATGTACGTGGGAGAGAAAGCAAGAAATTTGACCATATGTATGGAAGTCCTTTAAATAAAATAGATGTGGTTATGAAATAATCTTGCATTAAAATGTAAAAATGTAACCAAATGAGTATTATCACTTCTATTGTTTCACTGCTTTCAAGTCTATAATTTATTATTTAGATTTCCTCAAGGATTGAAATTTTTCATTTGAGAATGAATTTGATATTCTTTGAAATAGACAAGTCTTACAGAATTAATTTTTAGCAGCATGACTGAGTAGGTCTTTGGGAATCTTTTTACAGGTCTTGGACAGTTGAAGAATGAAAGTGAAAACTTACTCTTCCTGAAGTTCTTAGGACTGGAGTTCAAATACCAACGTGAAGCTAATTACCCTTAAGTTGATCAAGATGCTTATGATCAGAAGCACATTTCAAAAGAAAAGAGTCTCTTTTTCTTGACACTTATGTTCACAGTCCTGACACAAACAAGAGATAGGTCTTTTTAGTACATGCAAAAAGCCCAAGTATTAAGTCAAATCGTATGTAATAAGTGAGATTGGTATTTAACTACATGACAACTCTAGGTGAATAAAAAAGAGCAGGCCAAAAGACTGCTTTTCCAATAATGGACTTCAGATAATTCAGTTCCATGCCAGCATTGTTCCCATGTTTCAGTAGCTTGTATATTAAATTCAAAGATATGTAACATTAAAGCTGGACTAATTTCAAGCATAATAGGCATCAAAAGAAATGTAAGTTCTGTGTTTATTTCGATTATGTGAACAGAGGGAAATTCTTAAGTAATATAAAATTAAAGTCATAAAATGTGTCTTTTTATACCATTTCATTTTTTAAAATCTTAATTTTCAGTTTTCTTTTCCCATCACATAGTTGAATTAATTTTGCTCAAAGACTGGACAGATAACAGGACAATATGCTCTCAGGAAGAGTTTCTTTCTTGATTAAGCAATAGCAGTAGTTCTTGTTAACATTTTAGAGATGGGGAAATTATCCAACAGGCTCTGAAGACTACTTTGCTCTAGCTGAAGAATATAAGTTGATTTATTTCTTCAAATTTTAAGTCTTGAAAATAATTTTTAAATAATTTATTCTTTACTACATCTGTGTTGGAAAGTTGAATGTCATAAATAACACAGATGGACAAAAATAGAATAAAACAAAGTTAACAAAGATTCATTGAGAACCTCAGAGCAAAGTTGTTTTCTGTGCCCCTAATATTGGTCAGATCTAATGATAAAGTACAAAACATGTTATTGCTATGACACATCTTGTCTCATTATCCAGTAAGTTTATTCTAACAAAGAGAAGCAAGGTTAAATTTCCTTGCTGTGAAACCCATGAGAATATGTAGGTGAATCTACTTTAGGAAAATCTATACCTACACCTTAACTCTGTGCTTTTTCTCCCATAACATTGAAATTACCTGTGGAATTCAGTCCCAATTTTGGGGGGATAGCTGCTGGTATCACCTAGTGAAGCTCTGTGACTATAGAAGTACACATGATATAAAATCATCATATTTAGGAAATCATAGTCAAGCTTAGCTCTCTTATTTGGGGACCAGAGGGTTTGTGTACTCTGTAACGTTATCCATTGGTTTAAGAACAGGTTGGGATCTGAGGCCAGGTTCCTTGCTAAATACTTTCTCTCACACTCTGCTTCCTCACTGGGCTCAGTTTTGCCTAAGTTGCCTCAAAACTAATTTTCAAAAGTCACCATATCAATAAAAATATCAGTAGTTTATTTCATTTTACAGAGAAAGAACAGGGTTGAGAAAGAGGAGATATTGATAGATAGAACATTAACTTTAAAATGGGTGGTGCAAGTACAAATGTGGGGATTAGCTGGGATCTCCAGCCAATCATCAAGGAGTCAGTGGCCACATGTAAGCAGGAATGGAAAAGGAAGCTGATTTTAGGACCTGAGAGACCATCCTTGATCAGTAGGCTGAAAAGGGGTTTAGGATGGAACATGGCTCATGAACAAAAGATTATCTGTGAGGAAACCAGATTTTTTAAAAATTTCTATTTTATATTGGAGTATAGCTGATTAATTACACTGTGTTAGTTTCAAGTGCACAGCCAAATGATTCAGTTATACATATATATGTATCTATATATTCTTTTTTCACATTCTTTTCCCATTTATGTTATTTTAGAATATTGAGCAGAGTTCCATGTGCTATACAGCAGGTCCTTGTTGGTTGTCTGTTTTATATATAGCAGTGTGTACATGTCAATCCCAAACTCCCAGCCTATCTTTCCTCCATTCCCTTCCCCTCAGGTAACCCAAAATCAGTTTTGAAGAGTCAGTTGCACCTACATTTTCCACTTACTCAGCATTATCCCATATTTATTTTATTCCTGGTCATAAATTAGAGGGTCTTCCTACCCTGCCAGCCCAGTCTCCACATATGTACGGATAGAGAGGGAGAAAGAGAGAAATGCACACACATGTACAAATTTGCTTCCTATTCCTCTTCTAAATACTCACTGGACGCGTACTATAGAATCAAACTATTCAATCAATGCAGAGCTTACAAGAGTCGGAAATTAAATATAGCTTCTATTCTTAAATAAGGCTTCCCAGGTGGCACTAGTGGTAAAGAACCCACTTGCCAATGCAGGAAACATAAGAAACATGGGTTCAATCTGTGGGATTGAACATCCCCTGGAGAAGGAAATGGCAACCCACTCCAGTATTCTTGCCTGGAGAATCCCATGGACAGAGGAGCCTAGCAGGCTACAGTCCATAGGATCACAAAGAGTTGGACATGACTGAAGTGACTTAGCACACACACACATGGACACTGACTCAGCAAAGACTGTCTTTTTCTTGATTCAGTCCTGCTGTTCTTCTGGCCTTGAGCCTCACCTGCTACGGAATTTCAGCACTGATGCTTATTTATCAGATTATTAGCTTCTTGGCATATTGTTGGGATTGCTTAAAATACAGGCATTTCTATATAAATGGAAATACTTTAACACTTTATCCATTTTAATAATCAAACTAAAGAAACTGCAGCCATCAAACTCTGGTGCAATCTCTTTTATTGAATGTGATAACATTACTGGGTAGCACACAGTGTTCTTGTGGGGATTAATGCATGAAAATGCCATTTTGCATAACAATAATGTCAAAAGCATAACTTTGAAAAGGTCCATCTTAGTTATAAAACTCAAGCGGAGGATTGATACATTATCTTTAGAGAATTCCAAAATGCTTTGTGATTCTGCATTGTAGAATATCTCTGACAAGATATAAGAAGAAAGTATTCCATTTAAGTACACAGGTGCAGGTCTGATCCCGGAGCTCTGTTTCTGCAGTCGTGTTTGTTTTAGGTAAAGGTCACTAAAAAAAGTGCTCCTTTTGAAACTTCAGATATTACAAGAAAATATGGCAATATTGGGGTGAATGACCTTTGTGTTGATCACTCTGTCAAGAATCTATAAGTATTGACAGAGGAGAAGAGACTGCCTATTTTTAAAGATTTTTAGAACACAATTCAGTATTTGGCATTATTGTCAACTGCATTTTGTTTGACAAATGCAGGCTCCATGACATCAATATTTAAAATCCTTAATATAACACTCTCTATTTCATAAGGAAATATACTATCTTCTCTTTCCAATATTGAGAAAAGTGAGGGGTTCCACATCTTATATGTTTTTTTCCTGACTTTCTTATTCCTCATGGTCCTTTATTTTGTGCTGCTGTTTATTAAGAAATACCATGTGAAAGTTAATAATAACATAATTTAGAGCAATAATTACATTTTTATTCAATAGCTGTGGGAAAACACTAGGTTGAATAATGAGATAAAAATGAGTGTCTCAGGCCTAACAGGACATTAATCAACATATTAACTGTGTGGGCAAACTGATTTGAGACTGTTATGGCTTAATTTGTCTCAAAATCATTATTTTTAATGTATTGCATAATGTACTTTAAAATATGTGTTCAACTGATCATAAAGAAGCATTAGATTTCAACAGAAGAGATGCTACTCCTTATCATGTCATGAGTTATCCTCTTTTTATAGTACCCAGTATAAAATCGATATTCCTAAAACTCTGACATTTCACAGCTATGTTCAGATAAGGCTAAATTAGTTTTGCAACCTCTCCACCTAAATTCAGTTATAATATCAGAGTCTGTATATTTTCCTAATCCTAATTGCCAAAATATATGTATTATTCACTGTTGTTTGCAAGGGTTTTCACCAAAACTGTTTAAATGTCATCGTTGTTTCAGTAAATAATAGCAATCTTCCAAACCCAGGAATTTTTGACCAGTTTGAAGTGACAAGAATTCAATGCTTAGCCCTAGATTTTCATTTAACACAAATTTGATCCTTCAGAGACCTCAACCACACCTAAGGATCCAGTCATCACTGACAAAGTCTTCCTCATCCTTCAGGAGGAGGAAATGACAACCCACCCCAGTATTCTTGCCTAGGATATCCCATGGACAGAGGAGTTTTGCAGGCTACAGTTCAAAGGGTTGCAAAGAGTTAGATATGACTGAGCATAGGCCTGCGCGCACGCACAGGCGTGCAGACACACACACACACACACACACACACACACACACACGTGTATTTATATAATTGAATCACTTTGCAGTACAGCAGAAATTAACACACTATTGCAAACAAAATATACTGCATTAAAATAAAAAGGCAAATGAGAGTGTGATTAACTGTGTTCAATGCTGTTGATAGATAAAGATGAAGATAGAGAATTAACCATTAATAATGATTTGGGATGTAAACCAGACTTGATTAGAGTGGGTTTAAGCACAAATAGGAAGAGAAGAATCAGAGACAGTGAGTGTCCACACTGATTTGAGAAGTTTATTAAAGGAAACAAAGAAATGGGATAATAGATGACATAAATGGGGTCAGAAAAATTGTTTGAAAAATTGTTTTTAAAGTGAGGGAAATAAAACCATATTTCTAATAGATACTATCCAGAAGAGGGTAGAAAATAAATGAAAAAGAAGTGAAAGGGAAGAACCCTTATGGCAGTATCCTTAAGTAGTAGAGAAGATACAGTGCAGAATTGAGGAACTGGATCTAGGTAGGAGCATGGACAGCTCATCCACAGTAAGGGTGGAGGGTCGTCTATAAGGGTACAGATGCCATGGATGGGTAATTGTGGTGGTGAGTGTTGGCAGAAATTGTCTTGTTTCCTTGGTCAAATAAAAGCGGGGTCATCAGCTGAGGATGAGGACAGGTGAAAAGGCAGTATGTCCAGACTTGAAGAGAGAAAAGAGTTTGAAATAATCATCTGGAAAAGGCAGCAGATCAATATGAGTTCATGGAAATACTAAGGGGCACAGAATGGATTTAATGACAGAATTTTGCCAAGTGACTATGCTTAAGTGAGACCTGATGCAGTGTTTGGCAGGGAGGGAAAGGGGAGAGGGTCTTTGTTCTAGCTACTAATGTCAAATAAGCTCATATACACTTGTTAAAATCTTGCCCCATTTCTTTGTACAAATTAAGCAATGATGCAAAAAATAAAGTCCATATAACAAAGGGATTTGTGGTTCCCTTTGCTTTCCATATTGCCTGTGTGTTATATCTTAACCTATATTCTAAATTTCTGAGTCTTAAAATTCTTTGTAGTTTCATAGAAACTAACATAGATTTTTATTTCTCTATACATAATTTCTGAATAATGAGTGTATAAGATTCATTTTGTTCAAGATTTAAAGTTACACTATTTTATTCTATTAGCTAATTTTTTTTTTACCCAGAAGGAAGTGGTAGCAGAAAGGCATAAGACTTTGGTTTCATAGTGAAATATATGCATGCACTGAAAGGCTTCTGACAAACATGTTTCATACACTATGAAATAAAACAATCCTCACTCAGACTCGGATGCTGAATATTTTCTTGGCAGTCTGTGGTGCCATATTTCCTCAATGGCAGTGTCTCTAAGCAGGGCATACTTTTGTTGCAGACCTTTGGGTTATGACATTTGCCTTTGCCCAAATATGCCGCTGAGAACACAGGGCAATGTTTTCAAAAGAAATCCTATTTTCCCATCTGCAGAAAACACACACATTCACTGGGAACTATACTGACAAAGAAGTTGCAACTGACTAGTGCAATAAGCCACGTGAGTTATTTGTATAAGCAAGTAGCTATTTTGGAGGGTGATTAAAATATCATTCTATTTATTAGGGGTGTTCCTATGTAACTAAAAATGGAAAAGTCAAGATCTCTAAATATGTATTTATTAGAATGTCTACACCCTCCTTCTATCAGCCATGAGTTTCCTGAAGAATAGCATAAATAGAATCAATCATAAGTTATCACAGGGATGGAAAGGATATTGAAAGAGTATCTAGTTCATCTTTTTACTTCTAATTAAACCTAAACTTTATATGGTTCCAAGAGTGCTCCAAGGTAGAGGAAAATTACACAAAGTAGTCTGTGTCCACCCACTCCAGTGTTCTTGCCTGGAGAATCCCAAGGACGGGGGAGCCTGGTGGGCTGCCCTCTATGGGGTCGTACAGGGTCGGACACGACTGAAGCGACTTAGCAGCAGCAGCAGCAGCAACAGTCTATATCCAAGTCATGGAACTGATCATTTTTACTAATTTCTTTTTTCCCTTTCTTCATTCCCTTCCTCCCTTCCTCTTTCTTGCTTTTTTTCTTTTTTTCATTTCATATTTTTAGATCTCATGTTACGTCTTTATAATTCAAAAAAGAAAGCTTCTAGTTTCAAAGCCTTTATCCCAATCTTCAAACTGAACTGCTCCTTACCAGATTGTCCTCATCTTTCAGAAACACCCACTCATGTGTGATCCAATCGAGAGAAGGCCTGCACATTCATACTCACGCTGTGAGGACTCGTCTCTCCCATTGAACTATGCCGAATCACTGCCTGTCGATCATGTTCCACCAGTCTCCACAGAACCTGTTCAGCAAGCGCTACTGTATATGCTTTTATCCTCAAATGTACAGCTTGAGAGTTACTTAAGTGTACACAGAGGTTCATGTACATGGAACAGGGTTAGACAAATCAGTCTCACTGGGTATACTATCTATTTTTAAAACTTTCCCTTTTACTTTGTATTCTGTACTGTTAGTCTGTAGTCCTCCCTTTCCTCTGTTCGTTCCTGGGTCTCCTGCATTGCAGGCAGATTCGTTACCAGTTAGGCTACCAGGGAAGCCCAAATCAAGCCTACGTATCAAAAATTAAATTTATAACATCTAACAATGATTCAAATCACAGCAGGATGCTCTATGACACACCTCCCAGAATATTGGAAATAAAAGCAAAAATAAACAAATGGGACCTAATTAAAATTAAAAGCTTCTGCACAAAAAAGGAAACTATAAGCATGGTGAAAAGACAGCCTTCAGAATGGGAGAAAATAATAGCAAATGAAGCAACTGACAAAGAATTAGTCTCAAAAATATACAAGCAACTCCTGCATATCAATTCCAGAAAAATAAACGACCCAGTCAAAAAATGGGCCAAAGAACTAAACAGACATTTCTCCATAAAAGACATAAAGATGGCTAACAAACACATGAAAAGATGCTCAACATCACTCATTATCAGAGAAATTCAAATCAAAACCACAATGATGTATCATTTCATGCCAGTCAGAATGGCTGCGATCCAAAAGTCTACAAGCAATAAATGCTGGAGAGGGTGTGGAGAAAAGGGAACCCTCTTACACTGTTGGTGGGAGTGCAAACTAGTACAGCCACTATGGAGAACAGTGTGGAGATTCCTTTAAAAATTGGAAATAGAACTGCCATACGACCCAGCAATCTGACTGCTGGGCATACACACTGAGGAAACCAGAACTGAAAGAGACATGTGTACCCCAATGTTTATCGCAGCACTGTTTATAATAGCTAGGACATGGAGGCAACCTAGATGTCCATCAGCAGATGAATGGATAAGAAAGCTGTGGTACATATACACAGTGGAGTATTACTCAGCCATTAAAAAGAATACATTTGCATCAGTTCTAATGAGGTGGATGAAACTGGAGCCTATTATACAGAGTGAAGTAAGCCAGAAAGAAAAACACCGATACAGTATACTAATGCATATATATGGAATTTAGAAAGATGGTAATGATAACCCTGTATGCAAGACAGCAAAAGAGACACAGATGTATAGAACAGTCTTTTGGACTCTGTAGGGAGAGGGTGAGGGTGGGATGATTTAGGAGAATGGCATTGAAACATGTATATTATCATATGTGAAATGAATTGCCAGTCCAGGTTTGATGCATGATACAGGATGCTCGGGGCTGGTACACTGGGATGACCCAGAGGGATGGTATGGGGAGGGAGGTGGGAGAGGGGTTCAGGATGGGGAACACATGTACACCCGTGGCAGATTCATGTCAGTGTATGGCGAAACCAATACAATATTGTAAAGTAATTAGCCTCCAATTAAAATAAATAAACTTATATTAAAAAATAAATAAAGAAAAGAAAGCTGCATATTATAGCCATTAGCTGCAATGGATATTTAAATATAAATAAATAATAATTATATAAGATTAAAAAAAACAAATATCTTTATTAAGCTATTTCAATGTTTGGTGATTTAGTCACTGTGTCGTGTCCAACTCTTGTGACCCCATAGACTGTAGCCCACCAGGCTCCTCTGTCCATGTGATTTCCCAGGTAAGGATGCTAGAGTGAGTTGCCATTTCCTTCTCCAGGGGATCTTCCTGACCCAGGGATGGAACCAGGGTCTCTTGCATTGCAGGCAGTCTCCTGTATTGTAGGCAGATTCTTTACAAATGGAGCCAGCAGGGAACCCCAAAGTATCTTTATTAAACTATTTCAATCTTTAACAACTTTTATTTCCCATCATGTATTTGCTAACACATACACATACACACATATATATATTTATATGTACATATGTATATTTGTGTATGTATATCTGAAATCAGTTCACTTATACAGCAAAATGCATGTTTAATTATACCTGATACTCTATAAAATACTTCTTGCTTTCCATTAAAAATAAAACGGTTGCCAGAGTCCATGAATGATGTACAATATCTGAATTGGTAGCACTTAGCAATTAGGTAGTTAGCAATGCTAATGTCAGATACCAGACAAACTGGATGTCAAACAAAGGCTGGCTTGACTTCCTAGCCGGTGTGCCCTGCAAAGCTGGCTATGGTTAGACATTTCAGAAGACAAAAGGAAAGAAATGTTCAGAAGCTGGCAAAGCAACTTTGGGTATGATACACAGGAAAGAGGAGTTTAAATATGTGGCATTTGAATTAAAAGTTTGGAAGAGGGAACACTTCTTAGAAAGCAAATGACCTTGTAAAATTTCTCTCTTGTTGAAATATGCAAGGGGTATATTGAAATTCCAGTATAATTAAATGTTCACTGTATTTGTTTTGATTTTCATCAGTTTAGATGTTTGTGAATCACATTTAACAATTTACTGTGTACTCTGACTAAGACTCTGACTCTGGTAATGTACTTTTTATTTCTGGCATTTAACTTTCCTTTTATTTATAGTTTCTATCTAACCCAGTATTCTTTATCTTTTCATGCACATGTCCATAATTTATACTAAGTTCTTTAACATATTAACACAGTTGAATAGTTCCCAATCCTGGGATGCAGTTACTAGTGTTAGCTCCACTTTATAGATGAGGAAACTGAAGCACGGAGATTTAACAATTTTATCCATGATCCAATCGCTAAAAAGCATTTGAATATAATCAGTCTAATTATAAGGTCCAAGTTTACCATCATATCAAAATGTTTTTATTTATATACATTTAATTCATATCCTGTCACTTAATTGGACTCTCTGTTCTAACAGAATTTTAGACATTGTTTTAGTATGAGATATGAGAGTTATATCTCATACCATAGAATTAACTTTTCATTTGTTCCTGTCATCCTTTCACTGAACAAAGAAAGGGTTCTTTGTTCATTCTACACCAATGGGTGTCTTTCTCTCTGAAGAAGGAGAGAAATATATATCCTCAGTTTTAATCCAGCTATGAAGTTCTTGGGTCACTTATTGGAGAGACATAAATCAATCTATATTTCAGACTAATAAATGTATACGGTTCAGTGTTATGCCATTGTGTTTCCTTATAAAATATTTTACTCTGAAAAATATAGGCAATATGCTGTTTTAAATAAAAATTAACTTGTTCATAAATAGGTATTCACCAAAAAGATTTCATTTTACATAGTTTCAATAAAGCAAACACTTACTCAACCTTAACTCATATAACCGCAGGTGTTAATTGACATATATTTAGTAGTGAAAAAGCAAGAAAAATATCTATACAAAAACATGTATTCATGAGGACCTAATTACTATAAAGTTTTACTAATGAATTTATTAAAACCTCTTTTTATAAAAATTTAAACATCAAGTTACAGCAAATAGTTCTGCATAGCAATTAGAAGTATTATCTTTGCAACGTACTCTTTAAATAGATCAAGGGGTAATAGGGGCGAGATTCAGCTTATGCGATTTTGATGTGTGACAAATCTAAGAATTGACAGAACCATGTAAATCATGTGTATTATTGTGCCTCATCTGAATGTCTCTACAACATATACAAGTTGAAGGATTAAGTGTGAGAGGAGCTTTCAGAGCTTAGTCAGTGCTGGGGGCTGTCTTGACACTGATTAAGACCCTGACAGAGTGCACAAAAACCCCATTTGTTGGCATGACATGTCAGATGGATGAAGAATCAGTCTTTGTCTATTGAGTTCAGTTTTCTTTCAAGTTGACTTCCAGATCAGCTGCAGTATTTTCAGAGGCAAGTAGTACATTGATTTTTAATACAGGCATTATGCAAAATATGTAGTAATGAAAACTTTTAAAAGAGGCTTTTCTATATAGCATTAGTAAGCACAATGAACAATTGTGCATTAATATGAGCAGGGTTTCGTTCCATCTTCTACTTCTAAGAACCACTTTTTAAAACAGCAGTTACCGTTAAAAGGCTAATTCTCTTTCTATCCATGACTAAACTGTGTGGTGAGGTTTATTTTGTTTGGCACTGAAAAATAAATGATGGAAAATTGGAGCTAACAATATGTTCTGATTATTCCAGTGGTATACAATATTCTCTGAATGTGACAAACCATGTTTATCCCACTAGGGAGAGTGAGTGAGGGAGAGAGAGATTCCCCGTGATTTATTGGCATGCATTGTGTTGTTAAATAGCCATTTTCTTATTCTACCTTGACATTGACATATTTTATTTCACTTCTAAGCATTAAGATTTTCATATGCAAAATCTTACTTAAATGTTGTATTAACTACAAGAAATAACTGTTATTTGGGGCAGTAGGTAAGACCATTGGGTCCATCAAGTATTATGTTTCCTTTTTTACTATTCCATATCATATGGGTTTTTAATTGTTTCTAAGATGTTTAGTCTACTTCTCTTATTTCTATATATATTTTTTAAATGGTAGCACAAAGTAGAACATCACTCTAAAACACCAAATACTCAGTTAAGAAAGGATAAAAGATGATCACCGTATATACTCTGGCTCTCACTGTATTTCTAACTTAAGACCTCTGTTCATACACAGTGTGTGAGCTCAGTTGTGTCTGACTCTGCAATCCCATGGAAGGTAGCCCACCAGGTTCCTCTGCCCATGGAATTTTCCAGGCAAGAATACTGGAGTGGGTTGCCATTTCCTACTCCAGGAGATCTTCCTGACTCAAGGATCAAACCTGTGTCTCTTGAGTCTCCTGCATTGGCAGGTGAATTCTTTACCACTCTGCCACCTGGGAAGCCTCTCCTACACAGCAGCACTATCCAGTAAGACTGACTATTCCAGTATAAGAAAAATACAAATTTCAAGGAATCATTGAATTGATATCTGCTCAGTGGTGAATTGCTTATGCCTTGAAAGACGTTTCTTCTGAAAAGGGAAAGGGGAATCTAAGGACCATGAACACTCTTTCTTAGTCTTATTTGAAGTGAAAAATAAAAATCTTAAGATGACTGTCCAGAGTTTTGAGTAAAACCTGTGATCAGAGAAGATAGTAAAGATAATGACTCAACATATGAAACTTGACTCTGTAGTTGAGTTTGTGATGCAATACAGAACAGAAATATTCCAAATAATTTTAAAATGTGTAATATTTAATTGTAGGTAGGTAGATAGATAGGTAGGTAGGTAGTGTGTAATTATGTTGGTGTCATTGAGAACCAGGGAGGTTTGGCAAGGAAGAAACAGGATACAGACATAAGACAGAAGAGATTAAGTAAAAATTCTATAGTCTTACTAAATGACAAGTAATTGTGATGTATTAAAAAAAAAAAAAAAAGATTGCTTAGCTAACACTATTATCGGCCAAAGACAACCCGAAAACTAATCTTATCACTATAAAACCTAAGATGTGGCAGAGCAGTTCTCCTGAGTTCCCTTAACCTACTGCTCTCTGCCTGGGTGCTCCTTCCCAATAACATCTCTTGCTTTGTCAGCAAAAAAAAAAAAAAAAGAAAGAAAAAAAAATCTTAGAAACAGTGCCAACTTCTCTGGTAGCTCAGCTGGTAAAGAATCCACCTGCAATGCAAGAGACCCCAGTTCGATTCCTGGGTCAGGAAGATCTGCTGGAGAAAGGTTAGACTACTCACTCCAGTTTTCTTGGGCTTCCCTCCGTGGCTTAGCTGGTAAAGAATCTGCCTGCAATGTGGGAGACCTGGGTTGGGAAGATCCCCTGGAGAAGGAAACAATTATCCACTCCAGTATTCTGGCCTGGAGAATTCCATGGACTGTATAGTCTATGGGGTCACAAAGAGCCAACTGTATGGTCCATGGGGTTGCAGAGACATGACTGAGCATATAGAAACAATATAAACAAAATCCTTAGATCCTCATAGTGGTCTCTAATGTCACTTTTCTTTAAAAGAACATAAGAATCCTCGGGGGAAATGGCAGATTCCACACCTTGGGTATGATATATAATTATTACCCTGAAACAATTTGTCACACCAAAGAAAGAAACAGACAACTAGAGTAATAATAAAGTCAGGTGGAAGCCTATTTAACTTTTTTAATAGTCCAAACTGGGACAATTTAGTTTCAATCAGTAAACATGCACCATTCAAGGAACTGAAATACATCTAAAATATTTAAATCAATGAGATGATACTAATATTAATTAAAAAAAACCCCACAACTCATCATTGGCCTCTGGAAGGTGTCAAGAAAACAACTTATTTTTAAAGATAGCAGATTTTCTAGTTATTCTTATTCTGCTTCTTTTATGAAATTTACAGTTCAGAGTGCCAAAGTGGTCGATAAGAACAAATGTTCTCTTTATTGAAATAGTCCAGCTAATAATTGAAGAAGGAAAGACATAACTAAAAGGACCATTTTCATAAAATAATGGACTTAGGCCAGAGATTAGTAAACTTTTTCTGTAAAGGGGCAGGTAGTACTTAAGACTTTGAGACTTATGTGGTCTCTGCTGCAACTCTGTTACAGCATGAAAGATACGATGTGAATGCATTCTCAGTCATGTCCATTCTCTGTGATCCTATGGACTGTAGCCTGCCAGGCTCCTCCATCCTTAGGATTTCCCAGGCAAGAATACTGGAGTAGGTTGCCATTTCCTCCTCTAAGGGATCTTCTTGACCCAGGGATCAAACCCATGTCTCTTGGGTCTCCCGCACTGGCAGGTGAACTCTCTACCACCACCTGGGAAGCCCTCATGAAAGATACTATAGAAAGTACTTAAATAAATAAATGTGACTTTGTTTCAATAAAACTTTGCTTACAAAAATAAGCTGCATAACATTTTGGCCCAAGGGCCATAGTTTGTTGAAGTAAGCAATGATCACTGAGGACTGCTAACGTTATAGTCATTATGTAGCTTTACTTTACACTGTGTATACTAGAATAACATTGTATATTATTAGAAATGAATAAGCTTCATCATATCAATAGGGTATACTCATTTTTATTATGCTTACTGACATGTCATTTTATAATCTTCAATCAATGAAAGTAAAAGTGCAGGTATAAGATACTTCTGAACTTAATAACACAATGTAACAAGGTGGAAATTCCAGAAACAAATATGCAATAAAACTATATTTTAGGTTTTATAGAAATACTAAAACCCTTCGAATTATAGTTCTATCCTTTATATACCCAGCAACAACTTATATGTAACAAGCATTTGAATTTTTATTTTATGATACGTAATATTTGACTTGACGACTTCACTCCATTTAAATTATTCAAAAGAAAGTATCACATTATCTCTTTAAAAGATATTTATTTAAGTTATCTAATTTCTTCCTCAGTCTCCATAAATGCTTACTATTGGTTTATCTTAATACTATGATCATTATTATTATAGTCACAACTATCATTCACAACTATTAAGCCTCAACCATATTGTAGGCACTCTGTATACATTTATTACATTTTCGATATTTAAAACAACCTTAGAACAATGGCCTTACTCCCACTGCATATTAGAAAACAGATTTGGAGTGGGCAATTAATATTCCTCAGTTTTTGGTTTCAAATGAAGAGTTAAGTTTCAGGCTTAGATCTGGGTCACTAGAGCTCACATTTTTTTCTACCTCACAACACTATATAAAATAACTAAAACCATGTATCAGAAACTTTGGTATTATGGAGACACCACCCCTCCAGCCTAATGTCAAATGCAGCCTTCTTTATTCCAAGTGACTATCATATATTTACAAATTACTGGCAAGCTAGGGGCACTGAATAGAGAAATAGAAATGATACTAACTGTCTGGAATGTGCATTCCACTGAAAATGTTAAGATGATATTCTCAGTAAAAAAAAAAAAAAAATCAGTATGAGGTGACCTGGTATATGATTTCAAAATACTTCAAAATATATGAAGGTTAAATTAATCTGATTCCAGAAAATGTAACATATGAGAAAAATAGTCAAGAAGAACAATGTATCATTTAATAATGTATTACAAATGGATTTTGTTTACTATAAAGTTAAGAACTTTTTATTTTAAATAATGTGTATCTGAAGACTTTTCTTAGGTCATCATATTTTTAACATTTTGGTATGTAGATCTCACATAAAGTGTCTTTGAAATACATTTGGAAGGTTATAAAGTCAGATTTATCTTTTTTATTTATAGTGATATTCCAGGAAAGTCAGTGACTTCCCTGGTGGCTCAGATGGTAAAGTGTCTGCCTACAATGCGGGAGACCCAGGTTTGAACCCTGGGTTGGGAAGATCCTCTGGGGAAGGAAATGGCAACCCACTCCAGTACTCTTGCCTGGAAAATCCCATGGACTTTCCAGAGAAGTGTGGTAGGCTACAGTCCATGGGGTCGCAAAGAGTCGGACATGACTGAGAGACTTCACTTTCACTTTCTTTCACTTTCCAGGAAAGCCAAGGTCCTGGGAACTCTAGGTTCTGTTCAAAAATTAAAGTTTGGGTCTCATTCTCTTCTCCAAGAAAATGATTGTTTTGAGTTCTGCCAGTTGTTTTGAAAATCACAATTTTTTCATAATCACAACTGAAATAAGTTGCAACTCTCCAGGACAAGCCAACATATCCATCAGTCATTGATCTACAAACAGTCATGCAGCCCTTCTCAGTGCCTTCGTACATATTGTACTCTCATATTCTTCCCTCAACACATAGTGAAAGTGAACCTCTTCATTTCTTTATAGATTTCATCTTCTCTGGCTTCAGATAACAAAGGCCGTTGTCTGCCTAAAATTCACTCCCACCACTACTCCCTGTGTTAACTCCTCCCATAATTCAGGGCTCAGATGTCACTTTCTGCTGGAAGCTTTCACAGACCTTTTACATTTGTTTGTAGCAAGTAGAGGGATTCCTATTCAAAGAATAGACCTATTCCAACTCCTTTCAGCATGGCAAAGATTGGGACTTCATCCTAATATTTGACTCATTCTCTCTCCTCCAGGGGATGAGAGTCAGTGTTTCTATTTTATTAGTTTGCTGAAACAAAATCCAAACTCCTACTCAACAAAACACAAGAAAAAACTGTTGGGTTTTGATGGGGAAAAAGTGATTGTTAAAACAGGATCACTCATTGGAAAACATAAGATTACAGCTGCAGATTAAGTACACAGCAAAAAATAACCACAAATGCTCTTATATCATACAGTGGGACTGACATCTAATCTCTAAAATGCATGCAAGGAAAGGGAAACAGAGGCTTGTCCTCTGCTGTTGGTGTGACAACTGTATTGACAATCCCAATCCCAGTTTGTTCAATGGGTTTATTTGAAACATTTGATTTTTTTTCTGTGAAACTTTAAGGCTTCCATTCAAACAGGCTCTTGGCTGTTACCCATTGGGTCTCTGCGTTTGTACAGCAATACAATTGCTGTACAAATTGCTTGTATCCAAGATGGCGAAGTCAGTTCTTTGCTTGACTTCAAGCTAGCTAAAAATCTGGTAGTATCTACTACAAGTATATCCCAAGTAAGAACTCTGCTAGGAGTAGAAAGCTCCCAATGAAGTGAAAGAATAGATCATCTGAAAGGTCCGAGTGTGTGGAAATAATAAATATCTGTTCACTTCTTTTTTATTTTTTGAATCAAGGACATCCCCTGCTTATCTCTTTAGAATGAGGAGTGGACTCATTTGTCTAGTTACAAAGACCTGCTTACTAGGAAGTAGCCCCATGGATATTCCATTTTAGGTGTTTAAAAAGGCAAATGTCCAGGTTGTACTTTTATGTGCATGCATATGTGCTTTAAGTAGTTGAAACATGCCCCGAATAACACTGCACATTGATTTTGGATGAGATGCTCCTTCTATATGCTCCTATAGCATGTGTTACTTCTACCATCATAGCATTTAACACACTGCACTGACTTGCTAATTTAAACTCAATGAAGGCTGGAACTATATTGTTTTTCATTTTTGTGTCTACAATACCTAAACAGCTCCAGATGCAGAATAAGCATTCAATAAATATTAAGGGAGTGACTATCACATCAGTGATAAAAAATAGAAGGATTATGGGTATCCTTTTTACTACTCTTAACACAATACTTCGGGCACCTGATTGGAAGAGCCAACCCATTGGAAAAGACCCTGATGCTGGGAAATATTGAGGGCAGGAGGAGAGGGGGGTGGCAAAGGATGAGATGGTTGGATGCCATCATTGACTCAGTGGACATGAGTTTGAGCAAACTTTGGGAGATAGTGAAGGACACGGAAGCCCAGCATGCTGCAATCCACGGGGTCAGCAAGAGTCAGACAACTGAACAACAATATATTCATGTAGATTTTTGCATGTATTTGTTTATCCCAAATAACATTCATACAGTCAAAAGCATAGCAAAGTAAGAGTCGTATGACTACCCTCTTTAATGATAAAACCAAAACCCAGCTGATCTTACTGCTCTATTCTCCCATCAACAAAATACACAGGATGATAAGAGAAGTTCAAAAACACTATGAAGGCTACTCAACCTTTATGCATTTTCAGGTGGTTGAAAACAGCAGCAGATAGATACTTTTTCAATTAATTTTAAATGAAAAGACAACCTGAGCAGAGAATTCCATAGCAGAGACCATAGTCAGAATGCCCTGGCACCAAGTGTCTCAAGATTAAACCAAGGGCAGATTAAATATCCTTCTGTGTCATAACTCAGTGACAAGCCCATCATATTACATTTTTCTCCCAAAAGCATTTTTGAATAGAATATTGCTATACAAGGTCCAATTTTAGAAGCAAAAGATTGAAAGGTCATTTAGTCCTTCCTGAAATGACCTGAAAACTTCCTCTTTACAATGTAGCATATAGTTTTTTTCTCCAGTTAGGTTTTTATATATTAAATTGATTGCTCAAATTTCCACAGAAACTAATTTCCGTGTGTTTGGCTCCCCATTTCTCTTAGAATAAGAGTCAAAGAACTTAATGCTTTGAATCTTATGTGACCTGCCCTCTCCTACCAATTGCACTAAGCTCTTCTACTCCCCTACATCTCGACCACCCCTTCTAGCTCCCTTGTCCTTCATTGTATGGACCAGGCATTCTCCCACCTCAAGGCCTTTACACTGGCTGCTCACCCTGCCTGGACATTCTTCTTTCAGAAATCAACATAGATCATCACTCTTGCCAATTTCACATCTTTGTTTAAATGTCATCTCTCAGTAAGGCCCTCCTTCCCTACCTGCATCGGAACCTTGCTCCAGCACCTGTCATCTCTCTTATTCAGATACACATCTCCCATGTACATACCATGTTCTAATATACTTTATAAATTACTACTTACTATCTTCCGTGTGAGTTTCTCCCGATTAGAGTGTAAACTCCAAGAAGGAAAATATTTTTATTTCTCTCTAGACCTCTTGAAAGTCCCTTGGACTGCAAGGAGATCAAATAAGTTAATCCTAAAAGAAATCAGTCCTGAATATTCATTGGAAGGACTGATGCTGAAGCTGAAGCTCCAATACTTTGGTCACCTGATGTGAAGAGCTGACTCATTGGAAAAGACCCTGATGCTGGGAAAGATTGAAGGCAGGAGGAGAAGGGGAGGACAGAGGATGAGATGATTGGATGGCATCACCAACTCAAAGGACATGAATTTGAGCAAGATCGGGGTGACAGCAAAGGACAGGGAAGCCTGGCATGCTGTAGTCCATAGGGTAACAAAGAGTGAGACACAGCTGAGTGACTGAGCAACAATAAAAACTCTAGCACTTAAAATAATCAGTGACTGGCATACAACTGGAAATATTCCTGAACAAACAAATGTAATGGTTATATATCAAAAATGTGTAGTTGTCTAAAGGGCTTTAAGAGAATGAACCACCTTTTGAAATGTTAATTTAAAAGAATGGAATTTTATATGCAACTTGTTTGTTGTCGTCGTTGTTTAGTCACTAAGTCGTGTTGACTTTTTTTGACCCTATGGACTAAGCCTGCCAGGTTCCTCTGTCCATGGGATTTCCCAGGCAACAGTACTAGAGTGGATTGCCATTTGATTATAAGTATGTAAAAAGAAATAAAAAGCAACCGAGCAAAATCCCATGCATGGTCATTAAGAAGAAGAATAGAAGATTATACACACAGCAATAAAACTCATAGAAACTGAAACCCTATGTTGAACACACGGGTAATTTTTTCCCTTCCTTTAAACTTTCTGCAACATATAAATTTTTAAAGAAACATTATGTTAGCATTTAAAATAAACACGAGAAAAAGAAATCCGTAAAATGGTATTAAAGTTTTTCTGTGAAAAATGCAGAAATTTTCAAATAGCTTCTCTGGTCAATCCCAAAAGAGAATCTAAATTTAGGAAAATTTCTTTTTATTTTCTTGAGACTTTTCTTTGCAGTTAGGTGGCATTGAGTCTTTTCAGTTCAGAGTTCTTTGTCTGAAAACCTCGTTAAAGAACACTGGCATCTTCAAGCACATATCTTAGTCCAAAACCTGCGTGGTTTTATTTTGTCTTTCACTTTCTTCTGTAAAATTTAATAGGAAGACTTAGACAGGAAGGGTTATTTTAACCACATTTAGTTGTAGAAAAACCCAGCTGTTTTCAGGATAAGAAGATTTTTAGAATAAATAAAAACAATTCTGCTACTCACAATATCAAACTATATCTCATGAAAGCAAGTACTACCCAATTTAATAGCAGAATAATTTTACAATAAACAAATACCTTTGACATCAATGACAGTTAAGTGGTGCTGGATTTTAGCAAATGGAGCACTTTTTATTACAAGCACTTTACTTGTGCTCCAAGTTATCCAAAATAACTTGGATTCTTTTAAAATGTTTATCCAAAACAGTATAACAAAATAGTAGGGAAGAGTTTATACAAAAACCCCCTTTCATCCCACCTTCTACAAAATGCAATCCCACATTTCACAAACTACAATCCCACATTCCATGGTGGGATCTTTTTGAATCTAGTGAATTTGTATTTGCTTGGATTATCTACTCAATCTCTCTTTCAATATGTGGTACTCAAATTTATTTGATTCTTACTTTTGGTTAAATATCTAAGTTTAATTAAAATGTTTTAACCTATATTTCTTGTTCCATACACTTTCAGAAATACCTATTTGGTCTTATAAAAATGTCAAGATATTCCTTAATTTTACTTTTTGATAAAAAAATAAGCTTATTTATACCTCCACTCCTTCCTCTCCATTAAATTCTTACATTTTAATTGCATCTTCCATTTTAAGAATATAACTATTTTAAACATAATTAGTTAAGGTTATTGATAAAATTTTCCAATTTCTGTAGTGACCATTCACTTTGTAATCACTCCTTGCCTGTCATTATATTCTTCTTGTAAAACACAGCCCAGAGTAATTCTTTCGGGGAGGGTGTATGAGCTATTATTTTTTGTGTATCTAAAAATGCACTTATTTTGTCCCCACTCTTGAATAATAGTGTGGCTTATAATGATTTCTAGGAATAATTGATTTCTAGGAATAACAGCATTTTGAAAATAGTATTACTTTGTTTTCCAGCAACCATTTTTGCTAGTGAGGAGGCTACTTTTGTTTCACTCTTTTATAGGTAATTTGTCACCTTTCTGGTAAATGATAAAATTTTCTTTTTATGGCAGATGCTCTGCAGTTTTATTATAATATGCCTAGATAGATATTTATCTCTGTCTTGTTTAGGACCTGATTACATTATGTTTTCCCAATTCTTAAAAGGACTTACCATATTATAATATCAGTATTTCTTCCTAGTTATTAATATTTGCTCTATTCTCTTCTCACTTTATTGTTGACTGAACCTTGGAACTTCTGTTTCTATGTTTGTTAGTTTTTTAAATTGTTCTTTAATATTTTTTAAAATTTAGTTACTCTGTGTTGCAATCTAGATGAAATGCTTAGCGCAGTCTCCTGATGAATAATTCTCTCTTCATATCTACATAATCCATCTACATATTAATTCCTTCCTTTGAGATTTTTAACCCAATTTTGTATTAATTTCCAGCATTTCTAATTGGTTCTTTCTTATCTGTCCAATATTGTTCTTTTAACTTTTTAAGAATTATTTTAATTAATTGATTGGTTTTGTTTCAAAATTTCTTAGTTTTTATTTTAGTAGATATAATTTAATCTTTAACTCTTTGAGATTCTAAATATGTTTGTAAATTCTTTTTCAAATTAGCTTATTATTTTTATTAACAATATTTGAAAAAGTACACATGAATAGAGTCTAATAGACAGAGAAGCCAGCAAACTATTGTTCATTCTTCAACATAAGGAGTAAAGAGAGATAAGATCTTAGTAGGCATTAATCAAATTGTAAGATTTTAGAACTGTCCATTCAGCATTCCTGGACATCTGGACAAAATGATTTCAAATTTTTGTAATTATATTATATGGAAGGAATTACATGACAATAAAGTATATAGCAGTTATAGGCAGAACAACCTATCACCTAGAGGTGAACAAAAGAGAATATGAGTAATTACTAAGGTCTTGTACAGGTCCTGTAAGTTTTAGATGTTTTGTGTATAGCACCACCTCTTGTGTCTCTCAATGACTTTCTGGAATCAACGTAGACCACTGATTTTCAACTCTTAACTTCACAATAAAATCATCTAGACCTTTTACAAAATATTAATGCTTAAGACTTCCAGACGGAGAAGGCAATGGCAACCCCCTCCGGTCCTCTTGCCTGGAAAATCACATGGACGGAGGAGCCTGGTAGGCTGAAGTCCATGGGGTCGCTAAGAGTCAGACACTACTGAGTGACTTCACTTTCATCATTGAAGAAGGAAATGGTAACTGACTCCAGTGTTCTTGCCTGGAGAATCCCAGGGACGGGGGAGCCTGGTGGGCTGCCGTCTATGGGGTCGCACAGAGTCGGACACGACTGAAGCAACTTCGCAGCAGCAGCAGCAAGACTTCCAGAGATTCTTATTTAATTGTTCTACTGTGTAGCCTGGCATATAATATTTTTAGAGCACCTCAAATGCTTCTAAAGCGTGGCTAGGACTGAAATGCTACTCAGAAATATTGAGTAGATAAACTTAGTATAGTTTCCTACTCATATCGACTGGACTCTACTATATTTTGACCACAATACTTGAAAGTAACTATACAGAGAAACGCAAGAAATCCATTTTCTTGAGGAAAGTGAAAGTCACTCAGTCATGTCTGACTCTTTGCTACCCCACAGACTATATAGTCCATGGAATTCTCCAGGCCAGAATGCTGGAGTGGGTAGCCTTTCCCTTCTCCAGGGATCTTCCCAACCCAGGGATCAAACCCAGGGCTCCCACATTGCAGGTGGATTCTTTACCAGCTGAGCCATAACGAAGCCCAAGAATACTGGAGTGGGTAGCCTATCCCTTCTCCAAAGTATCTTCCTGACCCAAGAATGGAACCGGAGTCTCCTGCAATGCAGGAAGATTCTTTACCAACTGAGCTATCAGGGAAGCCCTGTTTTCTTGAGGAGCTGTGTAATTTGGCTGATGTATTAATTTCCTATTGATGATGTAACAAATTCCACAAACTAAGTGCCGTAACACAACCCAAATTTATTATGCTGTAGTTCTGGAGATCAAAAATCCAAAATGAATTTCACTGGGATAAAATCAAGTGTCAGAATGTCTGTGTTCTTTTGGAGACTCTAATGGAGAATTTTGTTCTGTAATTCTCCCAGTTTCGAAGAGCCACCTGAATTCTTTGGCCCTTCCATCCTTTTTCAAAGGCCAGCAATGTAGCATCTTCAAATCTCTCTCTCTGACTCTAACCCTCCTGCTTCCCTCTTAAAGGGAATCTCTTTTGTGATTACATTGGGACCATGGGATAATCCAGGATAATCTTCTTATCTCAATATTCTTAACTTAATCACATTTGCAAATTACATTTTGTCATGTAAGGTAACATATTCATAGATTCTGGGGATTAGAACATTGGCATCTTTGGGGGAGTATATTATCCTGCCTATCACAGTTCAGGATAGGAACAACTGTAGCAACTTGATGATTAGATCATGCCCACCCTCCCCTGAAGTCCAAGGAGACTAGACTCTTTCAGGGAGGTTTATGGGAGCAGATCATGTAATCATACTGTTAAGAATTGCTGTGTGATTTGAAGAGAAGGGGATATTTCAAACATGAGCTTATACTGCTGTGGCCTGAAGTCTGTACGTCACTTTCAACAACATCACTTTGTTCTCTACTTTGTCAGATAAAGACATTAGCTCCTCATAGTCCACCTCTTCTCCTACTTTCCCTAGCCTTCCTTTTGTCTATTACTGTTGCATTTTACCCTGTTAACATTTAAATTCTGTTCTACATGCAAAAGCTGTCTTCCAAACTCTGGCCATGGATTGATTCTACAAACTGGAAAACACTATAAAGCATTAAATTATTCAGGTTTTGTACAATTTTTTTCACTGCTGTGCCAATTAATAAGCTAGAAATATAATTTTATCTCTTGTTCAACTCTTATGACCTCTGGAAGACTTGATGGAAAATGTTCTTAATGTCAACAATAAAAACAACAACAAAAATGGATTCTATTTTCTTAGGATATAATCATGGATTTAAATAATCATATTTTCAGTTGTTTAATATTTTGATCATGATGGTTTTGAAGATATTTTCTTATGGAGTTTATTTTCTTCTTCAAAAAGAAACTATTTTTCTAGCCAAAATTTTTTCAGGTTCTTTAAAAGAAAAAGTCTAATTTACTGAGTCTGCCCTTTACATGAAGAATCTTCTCAGAATCTTCTGTCCTCTGGCTCCAGCTGTGATTGATTGTTAGTGGGATTGAGTACAATTAATATTCTCAAACCTCCTTTTTTTGCCTGATTGAGCTAAACTACATACTGGAGGATTGATTCTCATCTCTTCCTCTCTATTAGAGGACACATTTTGCTTCAGTGTATCTTTTAAGTAGCATCATTTGGAAGGGATGTAGGTGAAGTAAACTTCTTGAATTCTTACATAAGTGACTGTGTTTTTATACTATCCTCATGTAAGAGTCAGACATAACTGAGCGACTTCACTTTCACTTTTCACTTTTCACTTTCATGCATTGGAGAAGGAAATGGCAACCCAGTCCAGTGTTCTTGCCTGGAGAATCCCAGGGACGGGGGAACCTGGTGGGCTGCCGTCTATGGGGTGGCACAGAGTCGGACACGACTGAAGTGACTTAGCAGCAGCAGCATGCAATGAAAAGTTTAATTGGTTATAGAACTATATCTTGAATACATTTATGTATATGTCTATATGCATATATATTTTTTCAGTATAGTCAGAACACTGAGAACATTGCAGTATTCGATAATTCATTTGGATATTCCTTGTTCCTTCTGTTTTTCCCTCTGGAAGATTTTAAGATTTTTTGTTTATTCACTAAAATGTCAAAGTTTTGTGTTCACTTGTGGGTTGGATTTTTAAAATTCATCCCGTTGAATATTAAGTATACTTTTAATCAGAAAATTTATTCTTTACTACCTTTGGAAAATTCTCCTTTTTTTATCTTCAATAATTTCCCTTTGTCATCTTTCATTACTTTATTTTTCAGAACACTTCTTAGTGAACTGTTGGACCTCCTGGGATGCTGGCTTCTTTTTAATTTATTTTTCCATAATTTTTGTCTCTTTACCTTTTTATTTCTCTTTGCGAATGTCTTTATCTTCAAGTATTTCAGTTTTTAATGATTGCTAATTCATACATTCTTGTCTTATTCTCTAATTATCTTTTATAATATCTTGGGTTTTAAACTTGTTTCATGGATACTATATTTTCTCAAAAGTCTGAGAAAGTTATATGTATTATTCAAAAATAACAGTCTGTGATGTGTTAAAGATTTTGCATTACAAATTAAATGAGTGCTCTTCTTTTTTCACTGAGAAGGTCTTGTTATGAAAATTAAAGAAAAAAAAAGTTGAAAACAAGCAGTTACCTCAAGAGCCTCAAGAGTATGATACTTAACACCACAGCTGGTTTAGATTCTGGCACAGACTTCTTGGACCAGTAACAACTACTTCGATACCAACAGTCGGGCTGTGGACCACTCTTTGAGTACTGCCGCAACTCTTTGCTTTTGCCTGGATAACCTCTTGCCTCCTGTACACATTTTCCTATTTGTTTACTTCCCTCTCTCTCAAGTGTTACCAAAAAAATGATGGTTTATATTAAAGAGCAAAGAAATTAGTAGCTAGTGTAGATTACCTGTGTTATAAGAGAATTCCAATCAGGAGCTCCATGTGGAGTGGGCTGGACAGGTTATCTCAGGTAGGAACCTGAATCTTTTTGAAATATCTTGAGTTCAGGAAAGGGAAGAGCTTCACTGCTCCAAAGACTTAGTTTTCTACAGGCATTTTAGGCCATATCTTCAGAGAAGATCTATCAATTTCTACCTGGAGATAAATATTGGCCACCTATAGCACCATTGCTGCATTTGGCCTTTATAGAGGCTTTAATTTCTCATTCTGTTTTCATCCCTGAATCTCAGACCGGTCTTCTCCATTAAGTACTAACTCTTCACTCAGGTTTTTCCATTAATTCTGTTGAGAGGAGACTGGCCTCCAGCTTCTATTTAGCTCTGCTGCAGAGTGTCCTGGGCTTCAATGTTCCTATTTGTGTCTTTCAAAAGTTTGTTGAAATCTCCTGTTTATGTCTGACTCATGCCTCAAAATCTCTTCTCTATTAGGAGATTATGTCTTTCTCTACTTCTATGCATTTATTCAGATGGGAGGAGGGTCCTATGAAAGACCAGGGAGAACATACATGTTTAGCAGGTCATGGTAAACTGGAAGTTTATCAATATGACATAGTGTCCTGCTGAGACTGAAAGAAACCAAACATTAAAAACAAGCTTGGGAGAAAAAAAAAAAAAAAGCTTGGTGACTATTTAATACTATGGAACTCTATTGCTCAACAAAATCTCTAATCTCACAAAAATGCAGTTTTTTTCTCTGTGGAAAGGTGAAACTTGGCATCATAAGAATAATTTGATGTTTTTTCAGTTGTGGTAATGATTGTGTAGAGCTCTCCTTGAGCTTGTGGTCCTTGTGACCAGAGGCACTGCTTTTCTGAGTTAGCTGGAGGACATTTCATTCCAAAAGGAGCAAAATGACTCATCAATCCATGGGGGATGAGACAATCTGATTTGCAGTCACTGCCCTCAGAGTTCACTATTGAAGTTGTTGTTGTTTAGCTGCTGAGTCATGTCTGACTGTTTTGTAAACTCATGGACTGTAGCCCACCAAGGTCCTCTGTCCATGGGATTTCCCAGGCAAGAGTACTAGAATGGGTTGCCATTTCCTTCTCCAGTGGATCTTCCCAACTCAGGGACTGAACCCACTTCTCCTGCATTGGCAGGCAGATTCTTTATCACTGAGCAACTTGGGAAGCCCCTATTACTAAAGCAGGCAGTGTCAAACTAAACATACCTAGATTAAGTAAGAAAATTTGGCTTTTTTTACATGCTAACTATTCTCTACATTAGAGTCTATTTTTAAGCACATTTGACATAATTGTAAGGAGCAGTAAATTTTGAATAAAGCAGATTTGTGTTTAAATTCCCTCATCAGTTACTGGGAGGTGTGATCTTGGAAAGATTATATAACATCTCATGTCTCTGTTTTCTCATCTGAAACAGGATTTATTAAAAACCCATTTCACAGGATTCTTGGGAAGAGTTATTCACATAGTACATTTTACACAGCAAGCCATCAAAAGTGTTCAAAATTTTTAGTAGGAAATTAACTCCAGTATTTCAAAAGTGATAAATGAATGAAACAATAAAATGGGACTATTGCCTTTTATATCTACAGCTAAGAATTCTGTTCAAATGCATATATCGTTCCAAGGATCAGTTCTATTTTTATATACCTCCACATACACACAGCCAGTCAATCCTAAAAGAAATCAACACTGAATATTCATTGGAAGGACTGATGCTGAAGCTGAAGCTGAAATCCTTTGGTCACCTGGTATGAAGAGCTGGCTCACCGGAAAAGACCTTGATGCTGGGAAAGACTGAGGGCAGGAGGAGAAGAAGGCTACAGAGGATGAGACGGTTGGATGGCATCATCAACTCAATGGACATGAGTTTGAGCAAACTCAGGGAGATAGTCAGGGACAGTGCAGCTTGGCATGCTGCAGTCCATGGGATCACAAAGAGTTGGACACAACTGAGAGACTGAACAACAACAATGCACACAACACACAGAGTTTATCAACTGCTTATGGAATAATTTGACTTTCAGCATTTTAAAAGTTTATGAAAAACACATTTTAAAGGAATATTCAACTAGAACCCTTTTTAAAAATCCATGGAAACAAATTCTTTGATTTGCACAGAGTAGTTAGGATGAAAAAAAAAAAGACAAATTTTCTTACTTAACTGAGCTCAGAAGGCAGTGACAGACAGCAAAGTAAATAATTATATATATTTGCATATATATATTTTCAGATAATTTGTGAGCTCATACATACCTATGTAACCGATCTCATAAATTTTTAAAACAGACCATATCAAATATAGGGAGCTTATTCCATTCATTCTAATTCCCTAAAAACAATAGGCTAAAAGTGTGTGAGTGCTCAGTCATGTCCAACTCTTTGTGACCCCATAAACTGTAGCCCGCCAGGCTCCTCTGTCCATGGAAGTTCCCAGGCAAGTATACTGGAGTGGGTTGCCATGGCTTCCGCCAGGCGATCATCTCTACCCAGGGATCAAGCCCACATCCCCTGTGTCTTCTGCTTTGCAGGTGAATTCTTTTACTTGCTGAGCCATCAGGGAAGCCCCAAACTTAGAGGCACAAAGAAAGAATCCCTCATTCATTCTATACACAGCCAGTTACCTAACTTTCTCCTTCCTTAGATCTTCTAGAGAAAGTCCTTGTCCAGGATGGGAATGTGTCTTAACTACACACTGCTTCCTTTCAGGCTAGTGCTGCCGGCTCATCTTTCCTTCCCAGTGGCCGTTTATAACCCGTTAGTTTCCCCTTAGGAGACCTTGGGTGGTGGTTGTGGTCTGTTGTTGGTGTTGCTTTTCCTTCCCAAACACAATACTCCCTTTCCCCTTCTTCCATATCCTACATGGTCCCCTCAGAATCATCCTTCATGCTCTGAGCAATTTCTTCCATTTGTGACTACAGAGAGAAGCAATGGCGTCAGTTATGGCTCATAAGCATCCATGATAACTGTAATAAAGAGGAAGGGGGCGTCTCCCGTTGTGAAGTGAAATGAGACACCATTGCCAGCCAACACTCAGCACCGCTAGAGCCCTGGAGAGGGCCCAGGAGTCTCCTTCAGAATTTCCACCCCAGTCTCCACCTACATCCTCATCCTCTTCTAATTAAGCCTGTTTCCTCAAGCACCAGTATTTCCAAAATACTCATTTTCAATTTCGTTATTTCCCTGTGTTGTTTGGTTGCTAGTATGAAAATACCCATAATTTTTGTAGGTTTTCTCTGAAAATGTAAAACGTTTCAACAACAGTGTGTATTGGGGAGGGAGGAGGGGATTTGGCCTGAGGTCCTGTCACCATCATGATATTGTTGTTGCACAAAAATGCATTCTGAGTTCCACACAAGTGACTTACAAATGAACTCTCAGAATATAACCCATGCCGGTAAGGGGACTATCTATGTAAATTGTTTGAAAACCATTGCAGCTCCATTCCATCAAGGATCAAAAAGTCTGCAACTTCACAAGTAAATAAATCATTCTCTAGCTTCAACAATTTTGTAGCGAGGATCTGCTTACTTTAGGAAGTTCATTCATGTTCCTTCACCTGGTGTAAATTGTTATTCAAACTGGTCCCTTAAGCCAGAGGATCAAATTAATATTAATAAAAATAGTGAGAAGCCACACAGAGAATGTGAAAACAGCTAACTTTAGGAAGGACTATGACAAAAAATAACAGATATACAAAACATTTGGATACTTATGAAATGCTTGAAGACATTTTAAAAATCAGGAAATGAAAGCATGTTAAGGAATAAGAAAAAAAATAGAGTATGAATAAGATATTTTTGTCATTATTAAAGATTTCTTGAAAGAAACCTCAGACAATAACCACCAATGACATATTAATATCTCTCGTTTTTCCAGCCAGCATCCAGATGTATCAGGACATTTTTTGAAAAGGTGAAAATACAGTTTTCAGATTTTTGCCACTAGTATAAGCACTCCTTTTTTGACCAGCTGATTAAATCACAGTAGCAAATACCTACTTGAATCATTTTGGGCTCATTTTGATACAAGAAAAAAAAAGCTAGGAACCATTATTATTTAAAACTTGAGCATCATGTTGGAAAATGTCATTTGCGTCTTGCTTGAATTCTACTTCTAAGTGAAAATGAAACGGCCACACAAGTTACTGTAAATCTATGGTGTGTATCTGTGTCAGCATCCAGAGACAGGAAAAGTGTGTTTCTTTCTCTTTCCATATGTAAAAATCAGCAACCTTACTGATTTTTTTCTTGTTTTATCCTGGAAGAAATGACATCCTTTCCCCCAACCCCCATACACATATAAAATTATGTTGCTGGCCTCAAAGGTCAATGAACACATTCATGCAGAAAGACATGAATGGCTGTTGGGAACGGGCTCTCTCTTACAATAATAAGGACTTGCACATTTTGGCCAAGAAAAATTTGCACAAGGACATATTCTTCTACAGGTAGTAGTAAGCAAATTCCTTAGGTTCAAAGGGGGATTCAGTGAAAATGTGGTCTAACAGAACAAGACTGACTAGCCAGGATTACCTGGTAAGGCTGTTTGTGTTTGGTAGCAGACCTATATAATTTCTTTTGCCATCTATATGCTCCTCGGATACTGCCACTGGAACATTAGTTAGCTTCAGTATGAATCCAGATAAATACAATGGTAAGGTGTCACTGGATGTAGGAGAGATAAATGTCAGTTTGATTGTGACAGAAGGAGGACATTAATGGAAAGTTTTTCTTGTCACTTTGAAGTACACTGATGTAGGAGGGGTTGAGAAAGTTCAAAACTGTGGTTTTTGCCTCATGAAATGGGGTTTCTTATGAAATGTACTTCCACTAAGATAACGGTGCAAGTTTAAACCTGTCTTCATATGAATGAACAGGAAGGCCCAAGTTTCATTTCATTTTTAAAACTGTTTTTCTATACAGTTGCAAGTTCCACATGCTATTTGGAGGCTTTGAGGGTCCTAGCTTTCCACCCCTTTTGCTTTTAAGCAAGGTAGGGAAATAGGTTATATGACCTCACACACGAGGAAAAGTAAAATAACACAAAAATTAAGAATTAGAACCCTGGGTTTGCACATCTTTAAATAGCCACATTAACTTTCTGATATCCCAAGTAAAAAGTAATAAGAGATACTTACTTACCCACCTCACTGGGTTTTCACAAAGATAAAATAAGATGATTTCTATGAAAGCAATTTGTAAACTTTTACCACTAACAGAATTAAATTACTTAAGATTTTTCAAACAGATTGCAAAAAAAGCTCAAAATAGTTTCTCAGAATTTTTACGTAGAGCAATATTGAGTGAGTCAAACATGTTTTCACAAATGAATCTTAGGAAGAAAACGTGATCTAAACATTAAACTCTAATTCCCTTCACATCCGTCTTTGACAGAAAAGATAACATGTACATAACAAGGTATTCCAGATCACAGAAATGAAAGAGGAAGAAAAATCAGTTTACCAGCACAGATGTGAACTACCTCTCCAACTTCAGGTCTGTATTTATTTCACAATTAGATTTTCTGTTGAAGAAACTCATTGTTCCTTATCAATATTTTATTTAGTGAGACTTAGTTAAATGAAAGGAACGAAACGTGATGCTCCCAGTCCTTTCAAGAAGTAAATTTTGTCTCAAACTTGAAAAAAAGGTGAAGAACTTGCTGTTTCCCCATTTCCAAATGATTGTGACCATTCATAGCACAGGTGCCTTTCTTTAAATATATTTAGCCTGGAAGCTAACAAAGGTCATAGACACAGGACTAGCAGGAATGGTCATTACTTTCGCTGGCAGGGAGAAAAAACATTCATAATAAATTTCTAAATCAGCTCAGTGCACCTGCATTTGTACTGGACATTCCTAATTCCAGAGGTATCCCATAAAAAAAAAAAAAAAAAAAACAGCAAAAAGGATGCAGCAAGACAAGCGCTCTTCCTTGAAAATCAGAGAGGAAATTAGAGATAAAGGACAAGCCTGAAATTGATCTTATTTAAAGAGTGGCACTGGCACCCACAATGTGAATACAAGTAATTAGCTTAACATTTTGTCTTCTGACAGTTTTCGTTTCCTTTTTTTAATGTAATCAAGCCCATTTCCTTCACTGTCCTGACCCGTCGCAGGCTTCAATAGAACTGCAAGGCACAAACTGCTGGATTGTGGATGTCTTTTCTGCTGGATGTGGCTCTCTATTCAGTGATGTCAATCCTCTTGCAGACTCCCCGCATATTTAAGCACTGGTGGCTCAAAAAGAGTGAGCTCCTGTTCTATTTTTCACACTCTGAGTCCTACATGATTATGATTGCACTGCAGATGGCTTGAAGCTGTCAGGGATAAACACAAGAGTTAAAGAGACCATTTGTCACTGAGACTGGACAGCAGAATGGCCGTGTCTAAAGGCTTCTTTGTTAGTCCAAGCGACTTAACCGTCTTGACTCTGTACTTGAATTGTGTGTAGCTTACAGTTACATAGATGAGCTCTTTCCTTCTCTGTTTGGATTTTTTTTTTTAACTTTCTGTCATTTTTCTTGCTATAGAAAATGTCTGTGTCCTGAAGAAAGGCTTTCACCTGCAAGTGAGGTAAACAGACTGTGCACTGTTTTGCCAAAAGAGGGCAATGTTGCTGTTCAGAACCTCCTCGGCCTGCTCCCTGGGACCTGGTCTCTGGAACAGTAAATAATCGCCGCTGTCTCTTCCCTTTCAGCACAGACAAGTTTCCACATGTCTCTGCGCTCTGTAGTTAATCAGGACTTTGTAACTATCTGTCCTACCTATTAACTGCATCCACTCCCAAATTGTTTAAAGGTTAACACATTTCACTCCATGCATGACTGGCACACACAAGCAAAGGGCTGTCTCTGAAATTCTAAATTTTTCCTTTCCACTTACTGGTGATCGGCAAGAAGACAAACAACCTGCTTTGGGAAATACTGAAAAGGCATTTTTTTACTTTGTCCTTATTGTCAAATAGTCCATCAGTGTATGATCTAATCACATTCCTCGTAAGTGGCTAAACTGAACATAAAAGGCAGAAAAAAAAAATACTAGTTCATTTCCAATGAAACTCCTTTAAAATTATCCATCATCTTATTAGTTAAAACGTGACTCAAAATTAACATCAGGATATTGACAATAATCTTGAGAACCGGCATTCAATTTCTTTTGTGGGGAGTGAATTTTGCCTACTAAGATTTTAAATTACTTAACCTACTGTGAATTCAGGCCTTTATGTAAGAATTGTTTTCTTTAAGAGACTCTAGATAAATGATCTTCCTTTTTTTAAGATCTTGCATTTTCCCCCTTATTATTTCCACCTATTTTTCATCCCTTTAAAAATCATAATTTTGTTGCTCTCTGCAAGCACAATTTAGATTTTCAATGGAAGGTTTGTTTGAGTAGCAAAATTCTTGAAATTTTTTATCAAAGAAACACTCAGTATATCAACAAGCTTGTTTGTGCTTTTGCTCTCTGAAGCAACTGGCAACGTGGCTGGACCACTGTAGAGTGTGTTACTAGAACAAACTGTGCTCTCATCTTAATAAATCCTCTAACTCATTTTTTTTTTTACAAAGATGCGTGTGTATGCACATACTGCGTGCATCTGTACACACACACATCTGTTTTTGTCTTTGGTTTTTCAGTCCAGAATCATATTTAAAGTTCATTAGAGGGAAATAATTATAGACATTTTTCTTGAGCATTAAACAGTAATAACATTACTTCCTAGAAACTGCAAGTAGGTGTTTTATCAGAACCGATCATCTGAAAACACTAAAATTGCAGTCACTAAAATTAAAAATACATTAAAAGAAAGAATAATTGGGCTTGGAGTGGCAGATTCTTGGAGCAAAAGATGGTCTTAGATGGGCCTCTTGGTTTTTTTCAGTCTCCAAAGTGCCCCATGTTCCCATATTTAACTGGGCTTGAAAGATTTAGGTAGAATCTCCTATCTCAGGGACATCAATAAAGCCCATAGAAAGCTGTATCTGCTGTAGGTGGTTCTAGGAAATCCTTATTTAACATTGACTTAGTTTACTGTGGCTCGGCTTTTTCATTTCTTCTGAGGTAAAGCCCTGCCATCTCATTTCTGCTTCTTTCTCTACATCTGTCAGTATATGTACATGAGAAAGTCGACGTTATTAAAAGAATAATAACCATATTGCAGGTTTCTGAACCCAAGATTGCATTTTCTTTCTCAAATATTCATTAAAAAATATAGATCGCGTTTTATTGAAAGTGCTCTTTAATGAATGGTATTCCTGTTTGCGTACAAGAAGGAGCTTCCAGTGCAATTCCCTGACAGTAATTGTGGTCTGAATCTGGAACATACAGTAACGGAGTGCAGTTAATGGCCACCCTGCGGACTGAGTGCTCCACTTTTGTCATCTCAGGCTACTTTTTAAAATGCAGAAATTAGTTAGGCCAGGAAAGAGTTAATTATCTTCTGGTGTCAGGAAACCCTCAATGAGCAGTCAGAGAGAGGAATTCTTTGTCTTCAATGCAAAACAGATATTTGAAAGACCCTAGCAAATGATAATATATAAATAGTAACTGCGTATTGTGTGTGTGTGTGTGTGTGTGTGTGCGTGTGTGCGCGCGCACGCGTATGCCGTGTGTAATGTGAGAACAAGGGAGAACCCTTCCATAAGTCAGCCCAAACATTAAGGAGCACTAAATGAGTCAGTGGCACCTTTTCGTTTCCTTACAGCTAAAATAAATAAACAGGACAAAACACCTTTTCAGCCAAACTTCATCTTTCTACTTCTCTACTTTGATTCCATTTCCTATCACCTGATATCTATTAGCATGCAAAAAAGCACTTCCAACTTAAAAAGTGAGTCCTTTGAGAGAATATGGTCCTCTTCATCAGGTCCAGTCAAAACATGACATGTTCATAAATGGGTTAAGATGTGAGAGATGAGGTTTCCAAAGATGAAATAGACACTGCTATTTTGTAAGATTTGGGGAAATAGGAAGATATATAATTAAACAATTAAATCTTCTGATTAGTCAAAATTTGAGGGAAAAAATTTTTTTTAAGTGTGAGTACACACAAACACACAGTCATAGTCATCTGGATAATATTTTTGCCATAGGGAATCTGCTTTGAAAGGCAAAAAGATAACATTACCAAGAATAGATATTTCCTAAACCTATTCAGGCTTTTGTGAAAAGGAAGATAACATGTCATTCACAAAAATCTTCTTGGAAAGGGAAAAACTCCTTTAAAGGTGGAGCATCTGATGAAATTTCCCAGCTAATATTTGAGGTTCCACACCCAGTGTGAGCAATGCATCAGCAACCCGCAGTGCCCCATCGCCACTCGTAGAAACACACTGCTCTAGACAGCTCTGCTTCATGAGATTGTCCGCAGTCTGTCCGGTGACCACAGATTTACATCTCCTGTAAGAGGTTGGATTTTACAAAATCATGGTGCTTGGCAGCATATTTTACAAAACCAGCAACTGAGGTTGTATCAAGAACTATGTCATTGTAACCATGGAAAAATTCATTCATTCAAAAAGAAATCCCACAATTCTTTTTTAATAGTTGTCCCAGTAATTGATTAATTTCTGCTCGCAATTGATTTTGTTTTCCTTTCAGAATTGATTACTATGATAGGAAAGTCAGAATCTGAGTTTTCATGTTCAATTCAGGAGCTGATTTCAGCAGTAGCATAATTTTCCTCTACATGCAGGACAGATAGCCCTCATATTCATGTTTGAACTGTTAAGTTAGAGGAACATGAATAATTTTTGTTGTGATTAAAAGCTTTTTGTTTAATATTTCAGGCCCATCATATGCATGATATTCAGCTAAATTCTGATCCTCCAATCCACAGGGTTGAGAGGGAAGCCGAAAGATTATCACACTATTGTGTTGATGGCAGTATGCTGACAAACCAAAAATCTTGTTTGTGTCTTTCACTGAATCAAGTGTGACACATATTTGCTGTACTGGAAATGAAAAGGCATAGGAGATGGCTCACCTTACACACTGGTCATTTGATAGTCAAACTAGGGTTTCCCAAATTCAGAGCAATGAGTGGCCCCAAAGTCGATTTTACAACTTTATTTTTTAGAGAATAATGATTGTAATGCAAGTGTTAAATGAGATGTGAGCACTTGAAAATTGTAATTGTGATACGTTTCTTATACTTTGATGTCAGGCCTGTAAACTTCAACATTTGCAATTTGGACCCATGGCATAGATGTTTACATATCTCAAAGTTCATTCAAGGCATTAGTATTTTTAGGATTGAAACAGGCATTTGTATATTAGCTACTTGAGGTGAAGTAAGTATGAAGAAAAGGAAATATCTCATTTTAAAAACCAATTTAACTTGTGACTTTCCAGAGTTAAGAAAAAGTCACAACCTGAAGGTATACTGTTCTTCAGTATGATCTAGAAGGTAAATTATCAAAAATGCAATACAATGCAATACAAAGAAGAAAATGTATACATGTATGTAAATGAATACATATACAATTTTATTTTCAATTTAGCTTCATATCATTAAGATTTATGTTTGAAGTTATTTTAAAGTTACATATAGTTTATAATAACTTCCTCTTCCTCAATGACATGGAGAAGGAAATGGCAACCCACTCTGGTATTTCTTGCCTGGAAAAACCCCACGGATAGAAGAGGCTGGCGGGCTATGTAGTACACAGGGTTGCAAGGAGCTGCTGCTGCTGCTGCTGCTGAGTCACTTTAGTCGTGTCCGACTCTGTGCGACCCCAGAGACAGCAGCTCACCAGGCTCCCCTGTCCCTGGGATTCTCCAGGCAAGAACACTGGAGTGGGTTGTCATTTCCTTCTCCAATGCATGAAAGTGAAAAGTGAAAGTGAAGTCACTCAGTCGTGTCCGACTCTTCGAGACCCCATGGACTGCAGCCTATCAGGCTCCTCCGCCCATGGGATTTTCCAGGCAAGAGTACTGGAGTGGGGTGCCATTGCCTTCTCCATGCAAGGAGTTGGACACGAACTGAACGACGAACTTAGCAACTGAACAATAACGAACCTCAATGACAAACATAATGCAAAGCGCTTAAAGTACTATAACATAGAGATTATAATTTGTAGAAACCAGAGAGTAGGTTTTTTTTTTGTAGTGTTTACTTAACTGTCCCCAAAACTCTTCTCTTACTATTTTAAAATAACAATCTAACATTGTCCTCATTCAACTGGGTAAGTCCTTACCCTTCTTATTCCTGTCAAATAGCTGTCTATTGTTTGTTTCTGTTGCTATTTTATTGTTTTAGCCAGTTCATTATTTTAATTCTTAAATGTATAATGAGATATAAAAGCAAAAAATGGCCATGTTAATTCTGAATGTTGTCGTTTTTTATACTCACTTATGAAGGTAGAGCAAACACTGACCAACACCAGACCATATCAGTGCATAATAACAAAATATACCAGCTGTCTATTAATTAAATAAATAACCATAAATAGAATTTGTTGGCAACTCCTGTTAGTCTCTGGAGTTGATGTATTCTGTTGCTGATGTGACCTGAGAGTTGTTCTGTCCAAAACACTTCCATCACAAGCAATAATACATGTCAGCAGCCAGAGCCGAAGATGTCATTTTCCTAAAGGTACCTTCCTCAGACATCAACTCCCAGTGTTGTCTTAATTCCATGTTCACAGGTACCCAGAAATTCACCCTTCGGGATTCTGAACACATATCCCAAAGAAATATCTGGGCAGTTGGACGTTAAAAAATCTTTGCTAAAACTCAGAATAACATTTTGTTATATGTGTTCCCAGAATATGAGTACACCAATATCTGGCATTACAGAATAAGTGAGGAAATGATAACTAAAAGTGTGCAAACCTATATTTTTATTCCCAGCCATATATGAATGTGCACAGTAGCATGGGTTCCCATTTGTTAAACCTATTAGCTCATATGATAGTTTCCTGGCTCAACTTGAAGTTATGCTGAAGAATCTATAAACTGAAATCTGAGCCCTGGGTCCCTTCATTAGGTCATTATTTAAGTATAAATACAAAGTTTTAAAAATTTTAGTAGGAGGGATCTGAGTACATATTTGAGGGTCAGGGCTGCTGTGTTCTAACCTTATCTTGTGTCTACCTTGCGCTATGATTTCAGATGGCTCCGTCAACTATTCTGGGCTTCTACATCTACGTCTATAAACAAAGCTTAATGCTTGGGTGTAAAACATTGTAAGATGTCTGGATAAAAGGTGCATGAAACACTATGTATATCTTCCTCAGCTCAGATAGGTACTGCCAATTATATAAAAAATAATATAAACTAGAGGACTACTCTAGTTGGAATAGAAATCAATTCCTAAAATGCCATCTTGGATAATATTTAACCTGAAATACAAGCCTTATATAAATTAATTGAATTCTCAGACAGTGTGCTGAATAACACAGTGATTATTAACCATTCTGAATAGGAATATATTTATATAGTACTTTATACTTTCCAAAACCTCTCCATTTACATCATCTCCATTCTATCACATACCTTAGCGTCACATAAATTATCCCTTCAAATATATCCATCTTGGCAGCCTAAATCAGTTCCCTTGTTTCCTCAGCTTTTGAAACTGATTCCACAAGCCACAGTGAAAATCCATCTCACAACTTTACAGGCTCACCTCATATATACATTTATGGTGGGGATTGATTTCTGAGGCGATGTTTCCCTCACAGTTAGGCAGGCAGGAAATCCAGTCCTCTGGCAGCTACCCACAGGGAGTAGGGGCTATCTGAGTCTGCCCTAGGTCACCCCAGGAAGGGAGGCAGGGGAAAGCTCTGTCCTGGTCTGGCTGGACCTGACTGTCCTGCAGAATAATCGGCCACATTTATAAAGCTGACAACTTTTGTATGGAATCAAACATTTCCATCTGCATTTCATCTGAATGCATCAGCTGCCCCTTGCCTTTCTTACCATAAAGATAGATCAAAAGTTCCACCCCAAAATATATTATGTGACACCTGGTGGGGGGATCCCTCTTTTCATCCCATGTTAATCTGTCATCAGCACCTGGTAGGAAAGCCAGAGGTCCCCCTGGAAACAAATGCTTACATGACACAATGGGTGGGTTTAGCTATTACTCACTGCTGGGTCGCTTGTTTCTTTGTTTGATTTTTCCATTAAATGAAACCTGCTCACCTCTTACATTCCAGAGCAGCCCCTGGGAAATGCTCAGGTGTCTGAAAAGGGAGACTATCCAGGAGACACAAATCATCCCAATTTCTTGTCTTCCCCCCTCCATCATTTCCTTCTTTTACTCCATCTGTCTTGCTTCCTTTTTTAATAATAGTACATACCTACATCATAAAGTTGCAATGGGAATTGAGTTAGTAAATATAAACCAATTAGAACACACAGTAAATGCTCACTAATATTAGGTAGTTTGGTGGCTCAATGGTAAAGAACCCGCCTGCCAATTCGGGAGGCGTGGGTTTGATCCCTGTGTCAGGAAGAGCCCCTAGAGAAGGAAATGGCAACCCACTCCAGTATTCTTGCCTGGGAAATCCTATGGATAGAGGAGCCTGGAAGGCTACAGTCTATTGGGTCGCAAAAGAGTTGGGCGTGACTTAGCGACTAAACCACATTATTGTAAAATCTATATTAGTTTTGGATATCTGCCATAACAAAGTGCAACAAACTAGTCAGTTTAAACCAGCAAAAATGCCTTATCTCTTATTCTGTAGACTGTAAGTGTGAAATCAAGGTGTTGGTAGAGCCACACTCCCTTGGAAGTCTCTCGGGGAGAATTCTTCCTTGTCTCTTCCGAGCTTCTCGTGGTCTGTCTCAATCCTTGGTGTTCCTTGGCTAGGAGATGCATCACTCTAATCCTGTCTCACAAGGTGTCCTCATTTCCCTCACAAGCTGTTTTCTCTCCTTGTCTCCATCTTCACAGGTCAGTCTTAAGGATACCATTCATATTGGGTTAGTGGCCCACCCCACCCCAGTTAACTTCAACTTAACTTTAATTACATTTACAGTGACTTTATTTCCCCTATAAAGTCACATTCTGAGGTTCTAGGGGCTAGGACTTCAACAAGCTTTTTGTGTGGGATACAATTCAACCTGTATCAATGTCCCATGTGCAAACTGACCTTCATACTCACAAATGGCTTGAAGTTGAACTTGTCTGCTCTCTATAGGCAGTCTGATCCTCCTCAGTTCAGTTCAGTGGCTCAGTCATGTCCGACTCTTTGTGACCCCATGAACTGCAGCACCCCAGGCCTCCCTGTCCGTCACCAGCTCCCAGAGTTTACTCAAACTCATGTCCATTGAGTCAGTGATGCCATCCAACCATCTCATCCTCTGTCTCCCCCTTCTTCTCCTGCTTTCAATCTTGCCCAGCATTAGGGTCTTTTCAAATGAGTCAGCTCTTCACATCAGGTGGCCAAAGTATTAGAGTTTCAGCTTCAACATCAGTCCTTCCAATGAACACCCATGCCTGATCTCCTTTAGGATGGATGGGTTGGATCTCCTTGCAGTCCAAGGGACCCTCAAGAGTCTTCTCCAACACCACAGTTCAAAAGCATCAATTCTTCGGTGCTCAGCTTTCTTTTGGAGAAGGCAATGGCAACCCACTCCAGTACTCTTGCCTGGCAGATCCCATGGATGGAGGAGCCTGGAAGGCTGCAGTCCATGGAGTCGCTGAAGGTTGGACACGACTGAGAGACTTCACTTTCACTTTTCACTTTCATGCATTGGAGAAGAAAATGGCAACTCACTCCAGTGTTCTTGCCTGGAGAATCCCAGGGACAGGGAAGCCTGGTGGGCTGTGGTCTCTGAGGTCACACAGAGTTGGACACGACTGAAATGACTTAGCAGCAGCAGCAGCAGCTTTCTTTATAGTCCAACTCTCACATACATCTATGACTACTGGAAAAACCATAGCCTTGACTAGACAGATCTTTGTTAGCAAAGTAATGTCTCTGCTTTTTAATATGCTATCTAGGTTGGTCATAACTTACCTTTCAAGGAGTAAGGGTCTTTTAATTTCATTGCTGCAGTCACCATCTGCAGTGATTTTTGAGCCCCCCAAAATAAAGTCAGCCACTGTTTCCACTGGTCCCCCATCTATTTGCCATGAAATGATGGGGCCAGATGCTGTGATCTTAGTTTTCTGAATGTTATCCTTCTCAGCTTCTCCCATCTCAGAAGGCAGCACTTCCTTCTATCTCCCTATGCATAGAAACCAAAGTTACATTCCTTTAATTCCTCCTTATTTTTTGACCCCTTATTGCTATCAGTCAGATCCTATTGGGGCTTCCTCATTTATTTCTCTTCATTATTTCTTGTATCTTTGTCACTGAGACCATTTTCCTCCTGAACTATCCAAACTTCCTAACCGATCATTTAGCTGTTTCAAGCTAGAACAGCTGTTCTTTCTCAAACCATCTCCAGGATGCCATAAATGATCACTCTAAAGATGAAACCAGATCAGGTCAAGACCTGCTTACAGTACTTACTGAATTTTAACTGCTTTCAAGATCAGGTCCAAATGCATATCCATACCATTACCTGAAAACTCTACTCATTCCAGCTCTCTCTCCTCTACACTTCTCCAAATTCCCAGGCTTTATGTCTTTATGTCCCACAATTTTTGCTCCCTGCCTCCTGTTTTTTTTTTTTAAACCTATCACTTACTCCTTCAGACATGAGCTTAAGCATCAAATTCTCACCCAAATCTTTCCTAACTAATCTCTCTTGCACCCTGTGGAAGCTAAATTGGATGCTATTCCTATGGAATCCACAGCACCCCCTAGCTTTTACCCAAATTTGTACACTCCACTTTGTGTTTTTCTGTATACTTGTCTGCTTTCCACACTAGACTGCAAATTTCTGGAGGACAAGACCTAAGGATTATGCATCATTGTATTATTGCGCCCCTAAGATCAGCACATCGATTCTTTAATTTACAAATACTTGCTCAACCCCTGCTCTGTGCCATTAACTATTTACACCTCAGGAATATGACAGAGGTTGTCCTTGTTCTACAAAACTTAATGTTCTGTGAATAAAATCCTATAACTTGGATGCAAGTTACTACCTGGCATCCAAGTTATAGGATGCAAGGAAACAGTAGCATGCCCTAGGGCAGTGACAGTATGACAGGAGAGAAGTTAGGCAGCCTAGATGAATAATTAGAAGTAGGAAAGAGAACTGGGTGACTGCAGTAGGAAGGACACAGAATAAGTGAGAGATTTCTGACCTGGTTGCATTTTGATGAATTCATTGAAATAAAGATTTGATGAATCTTTAATGAATTCATTGAAATAAAGATTATATAAAGTTTAGATTTCATAAAGTATAAATAAAGTTTATTTCATAAACTAAAGTATAAATAAAGATTATATAAAGTTTTAGATTTCAAGAGAAATTATGATGCAATTCTGAATGTGAGGTTGGTACCCCCGTAATGTCCTGGAGGATGTTTGCAGGAGACAGCTGTATATGGACCTATTGCTTAAGGGAAAAATATGGACTGAAGATATTGATGTGTCCTCCTATTTATACTTCTGTACAGGTTCTCATCACTGACTGTATATTAAAACCGCCAAGGGATCATTTTTAAAAAATCCAAAAGCTATGCCTGGTCCTTATTGCCATGGATTCTTCTTTAATTGGTCCCAGGTATGAGTATTTCTTAAAAGTTTCCCAAAGAATTCTAAAATGGAGCCTCAGCTTTAAACTACTGCTCTATAATATATATTTAAATTTCCAATATTCATTTCATGACAATAAAAGAGACTCTGAACAATTTGACTCAAGCCTTTCACTCTCTTCTCTTGACACTTCACACATCATTTATGCTGGTCTCCTTCCCCAAATAAGTCAAGGAGTGCCACACCTCCTTGCCTTACTTGTGTTCCTTCCTCTGCTCAAATCCCCTTCCTGGCCACTTCTGCTGAATTCCTATTAACTCTTCAAGGTCCAATTGATATGTCACCTCCTCTCTGAAGCCTTACCAACCCCCTTCTAGATACCGAATTAATCTCCTACACTTATCACATCATATCATAATTATTTGATTGCATTTTAGCTGGATCATTAGAAAGACAGTATTGTGCATTCATGGAAATGTCAATGAAAGAAGGAAAAATGAAGAGCATAATTAGAAGGTTGTTTCCTTCATGTTGAAAAAAAAAAGGCAACTTACATTTGCATAGTATTTTCATAGACATTTTATTTAATCCCACAGCACCTTGTGGATTAGTCAGCGAGAGCATTATTTCTCCCATCAATATTAGTGATTCTGCACTCCACTTTTCTAAAATAACATTTTTTAAAAAGACCTCCTCAAGTGAGTTTGCTGCATTTATTTTCCCACTTATTTTACTATGCTACAAATTATATTTTGAAACAACCTGATGGAGGACTTTTTAATTTGAACCAAATTTGTTCACATCCTGTACTGACTCTCTTCTCCTTATGAATACTGGTCTACTCTCAATTCCTCTGTTTTCTGAAAGGAGAGCTACCTGGGTCGACAATATCGAGGAGCACTCTTACCCTTTGGCTTGGGCATATAGGAGCACAAGGGGTACTATCAAAGGAATGCCAGATGGTGGAGTAGTGTAGGGCTGCCAAGGATGACTGCATCCCTCAACTAAAGGCCGTTGGTCCCCTTCAAGGCAGCCCTCACCCCCAGCCCTCCTGTAACTTTCCTTCCCGTTTACCCCTCAGGCCTTGGTTGGTATTTAAAGCACTATTACTAGTTACAAGTTATTACTTGTAAAGTATACAAGCTACAGGCACTGTATTACCTTTTGCACCTCTTCCCCTAGGTCCTAGACACATTTTGCTAAATAGTTCCTTTATTAAACTTTTAAAATTATTTTGAGTGTGTCATTTGCGTTAGAACGGTGCCTGATGTTATTCCAAATTTATACTGGTTTGAATCAATGGTTTTTCAGATAGAAGACATGGTTTTATGTTTCAGAAGATGTGTGGTTTTAATCTGGCATCTGCTAATGTTTAATACCTTAAATTATGATGGCTCTTTGTAAAAAATGCCATTGAACAGTTACTGGATAGTTTTACGAAATACATTTTAGGTGATTAATAAAACATCATCATAATCTGACACAGTCATTCAGTTTGTGCTTTTTAAACACTGCTGCTGCTGCTGCTAAGTCACCTCAGTCGTGTCCAACTCTGTGCAACCCCACAGACGGAAGCCCACCAGGCTCCCCTGTCCCTGGGATTCTCCAGGCAAGAACACTGGAGTGGGTTGCCATTTCCTTCTCCAATGCATGAAAGGCAAAAGTGAAAGTGAAGTTGCTCAGTCGTGTCCGACTCTTAGTGACTTCATGGACTGCAGCCCACCAGGCTTCTTCGTCCATGGGATCTGCCAGGCAAGAGTACTGGAATGGGTTGCCATTGCCTTCTCCATTTAAACACTAGATAAACCTTAAGATGTATTATCTTCCATTATAGCATAGTTTTCTACCTGCAATGCAGGAGACCCCAGTTCAATTCCTGGGTTGGGAACAGCCCCTGAAGAAGGGATAGGCTACCCATTCCAGTATTCTTGAGCTTCCCTGGTGGCTTAGGTGATAAAGAATCTGCCTGCAATGTGGGAGACCTGGGTTCAATTCCTGGGTTGGGAAAATCCCCTGGAGGAGGGCATGGCAACCCACTCTAGCATTCTTGCCTGGAGAATCCCCATGGACAAAGGAACCTGGCAGGCTACAGTCCATGGGTTCCCAAAGAGTCAGACATGACTAAGCACATCATCTGATACTAAAAACATATAATTGCAGTTTCACAACACTTTTCTCTTTCCATTCTCATTCCCAGAAAATATTTATTTCATTCTGGAAAAAATCCATTTATTCTTTCACTGATTCATTTATTCTTCAATCAGTTTTTTTGAGTCAATGCTGTGCTAAACACAAGAATGTAGAGCTGCCAACTAAAATCAGCAGTCCTTAATCTCCTAGATCATACAATATAGTATAAAGGCTATGCAATGTGCTGAAATTTAAGGGTTATCAGAACAATTTTTGACATACAAATGTCATATATATTTATATGTTGTAAATGAGGGCTTATCAAAGGGAAAATCAAAGCCTATCAAAGGTAAGTAATTGAATTAACCAGGTGATTTCTTCAGTCTATAGAACCTCCTATTATTTTTAGACAGTTTAAATGTATTTAGAGAATTTAATCAATTCAAGAGTAGTCAGAGCCAAATTAACACAACTAAAATGTGTATCTGAGCAGATAAGAGCACTGGCTATGGAATCAGAAGCATCTCATCTTGCCTCTAGCTCTGTGACCATAACCAGATAGCCAACATTTCAAACCTGTTTTCTTCTCTATAAAATAGGGACATTAATATACCTTTCTCAAGGATTTTTGGAGGTACTGTAAGAATTATTGCATATACAATTCTTAGCTTAGAGATTAAGGACAAAACAAAAATTATAGTCAACTCACCTGATTAACCATTGCTCTCCAATCTTTCTGTGAGAACCAGTGACTTTTGCCCACAGCATGGTGAATGCTTATGCTGATAGGCTACCAGCTGGGATGCACACAACAGTTGAGTGAATGTCCACTAAGAATGTTATATTTATCCCCAGATCCATTAATTTTCAGTGTATGGTATTATTGTGCCTGCATGTGCAGTCACTAAGTTGCGTCCAACTCTTTTGCCACCCCATGGACTGTAGCCATGGTTTGCCTTTTCCTCCTGCAGGTGATCTTTCCAATCCAGGGACGGAACCTGGGTCTCCTGCATCTCTGGCATTGGCAGGCAGATTCTTTACCACCACGTCACCTGGGAAGCCCATATAGTGTTATTATAAAGATATAATTTCATATGTAAACTAGTGAAATATGAGCACAGAAAGAGAGCTAGTTCTATTAAAACATTCTGCAGATATTGGAAAGAATTATTCAGTTGTTTACAAAAATACTATGTGAATGTGAATGAAAAAAATAGCTCGAAAAGAATTTTGGATGCAGTCTGACTTACAAGTTCTCACTTCAATTAAAAAAAAAAAAAAACCTAAAAATTTTTTGCCTTATGGGTGTAATTTTTTTAAAGAAGACAATGCAGATCCAATCAAAGATTTATACTAAAAGCCTAAACAGTGCATTGAAGATAGGCAAACAAACTTACATTTACATTTTAAGTTAAAATAAGTATTTAACATTTTTGTGTTTTCTTTTTAAAAATTTTTCTCTTTAACTGATGTTTTTCAACTAACCTCTCAGATACCACTCCCGGTTTCACTGGAGCAGAAAATGTCCACTGTACTATGTATTTGATCCCTATTGAGTATTAATATCAATACTGGGCTTCCCAGGTGGTTCAGTGGTAAAGAATCCACCCACCAATGCAGGAGACGTGGGTTTGACCCCTGGATCGAGAAGATCCCCTGGAGAAGGAAATGGCAACACAGTCTAGCATTCTTGCCTGGAAAATTCCATGGATAGAGGAGTCAGGCAGGCTATAGTACATGGGCTTGCAAGGAGTTAGACATGACAGCATGCACACATGCTGATGTATCAATACTACTTTATAATAGTAGTATTATATAAAGTAGTATTAAAGTATAATACTACTTTATAAACCATGCCATTTTCCACCAAATCCAGTCCCTTCTTTTTCTGAGCACACAACTATACCATACACATTTTCCAGGCTCCCTTGCTCTTGGATGTAATCACAAGACTAGATCCTGCCTCCTTTCTTACCACCAGCCAGATACAGATGATGAGGCTCCAGGGAATGATGGAGTCACAGGATGGAAAGAGCCTGAATCATGATATGAAGGAAAGCCATCTATTAACCAGAAGTACATGTATTTGTTCTATTCATTTATCAAACAAATATTTCTTGAGAATCCACCACATGTCAGACACTTTTCAAGGTGCTGGGCATATATTAGTAACCAAAATAGATAGTCTTTATACTCATGGAGCCAGCTGTATGGGTCTCCATAGGCCTGACAGCCGTAAACTCCATTCCCCTCAAACTGTCCCTGAGCTGTTTCTAAGCGTTCCCAGAATACTGCTTTTCCAACATCTATGGCCATAATTACCAGTCACAAATACATTGTTTAACATGACCCAGTAAACCTATGCACAAGTTTACAAAAATCATATTTGTGTTTAATACATACTGTGTATTCTGATATTTTCTATTCCAATCTAGTCTAGTCCATTTTAACCTAGTCTATTCTATTTCATTTTTTGAATGGTAGTGTCACCTAAGAAACTGATTTCACTCCCCAAGAATACACAGCAGGCTATAGTTTGAAAAGTATTATCCAAGAAGGCTGTCTCTCATGGGTCCAGGTTCTGGCTTTCCCCTCATGACTTCACACTGCTTACTTTTCTGACATTGTCCTTCCCTACTGAGATTCTCTCTATATCATGCACAGATTTATCTTTCATATAATTGTATTAAAAATCCTGCCTTAAAAAGGATACATCATCCCTTAGCTACCTTTCTGAACATAGACAGCTGTTTCATAATCTTTCCTAACACAATCGCCACAGGAATTACTATTTGACAAGATTTAACTAAAGGATTACTTTTGACAAGAGTCTACTAAAGGCTTGAGGAAAAGGAAAGCAAAAATATTAGAAATGGCAATTCTAGTGAACTACTGAGGATGCAATAACATTATGTCTGGGATTTCTCCTGTTTGGGAGTAGAGGGCTTGGCTAGCATAGAGATGAAACAAGAGTGGCTGTGAGGAAATGGTAAAACTGAGTGACAGGTGCAGTGAAACTACATTATGTTATGCTTCTGTTTGTGTATATGAAATGGTCCTGATCAGTGGTTTAAAAAAAAGACAGAAAATGAAAAGAAAAGAGGGATGGAGGGAAAGAGGAAAAGATAAATAGGAAGAACGGTGGAAAGAGAAGGAGGGAAAGAAAGAGGAGTTAGGGAAGGAAGGAGGAAAGGAAGGGAGGGAGGGAGGAAGGGAAATGACTACTCATAACCTACACCCCAAATTTTATCTCAGAACACTTAACAGAGTCAGCTCCCTATAGCTTCCGCGTGGCAGGATCTAAGATTCTTAGCTCTGAGAAGACACCCTTGTTCCACATCTGCATATTTAAAGGGATTATCAACTTTAGCAGATAAAGGGAATTCTTGTTCAAAGATGGAGACTGTGGATAACTTTATGGATGGACGATTTTTTTCAGCTTTGAAATCTCCAAGGTCCGTTTTCCATAGACTTATATTCACACAGATATATGCAACAGCTGTTTCTTGTGTACACAAATTCTCTTTAAATCTTCTCTGAAAGAAGCTATTATTTCCTGTTCCCCTAGGTAGGAGACCATAAAGAGGAGCATCGTATGTTTTGCCACCTACCCACTACCATTTTCAGAACATTGTCCAAGCAATACTTCCTAAAAACCTTTTTTCTATTTATACACTCTCTATATCCTCAGTACTGTCTATTTTGACCTATAGGACATTTCCTCCTTTAGGAAAATTGTAGAATCTAATTAATTACTATGGTGCATGCATGCTAGCTAAGTCGCTTCAGTTGTGTCCCACTCTTTGAAACCCTGTGAACTGTAGCCTACCTAGTTCCTCTATTCGTGGGATTCTTCAGGCATGAATACTGGAGTGGGTTGTCATGCCCTCCTCCAGGGGATCAAACCCAAGTCTTTTATGTCTCCTGCATTGGCTGGTGAGTTCTTTACCACTAGCGCCACCTGCAAAGCCCTATTACTATGGTAAATTATATTATATTCAACAAGGTTGGTATCTGGCCTTCAGTTCTGAGGTCTAGGAAATGCTAACTAGGATCTATATACAATTGTTCCCAAATCTGTTCCAATGATCAAAGTACTTTTGTATTTCCGAAGCAAGTAAGAACTATACCACTGGGCTTGTTCAGCCTTAAAGTGAAAGTGAGTGAAGTCACTCAGTCGTGTCCAACTCTTTGCGACCCCATGGACTCCGTCCATGGGATTTTCCAGGGAAGAGTGCTGGAGTGGATTGCCATTGCCTTCTCCAGGGGATCTTCCCAACCCAGGAATCGAACCCGGGTCTCCTGCATTGCAGGCAGATGCTTTACTGTCTGAGCCACCAGGGAAGCCCCTGTTGTACTAGTCTGTTCAACCTTAGGTGCTATGATATCTTTTTGACAGTCTCCAGTTGAGAGCTCAATCGAGCATGACCCCTCAGAACTCTAGTCCTGAGAATGACTTGACTGACAGCATCAGTCACAGACCTGGGCCGCCGTGTCACTTTTGTCAGTCACCAAGCAGTGATACTTGCTCTCATCTCCCACCTCACTTGGGATAATCCCTATTAGATCATAAGAGCTGAATTTGTAGAGACTCCTTTCTATAAGCCACATCCTCACTTACTGATTACATTTCTGTTTCTGATCACAGAGATGTTCATCTTGTCCATGCATGTGACTATTTCTTTTTTGAAATATTTCATCCATAATTATTTGATGTTTAGAAGGGTGTGTGTTGGAGAGCATGTTGGTTTACATATTTTTTGTGTATGAACTCACAAGCCACCTGCATTGAAATCATATTCATTTTTATAGTCAAGCCAAACCATGGCCCCTTTATTTCCCATGTGTCCTTCTTAATTTCTTGCCTCAGTGTCTTGCTTGTCTCTTTTCCAAAAGGTCCTTCCCTGTGTTACTCTGTTCAAATCCTATTAACTTTTTCCTACTCAACTCTCAAGTCAGTTCTTTCAGAAAGCACTCCTTGTTCTTATCATCCAGAAGTCATGATCCTAGCCCTAACTGCAAATAACACATCATCCCTCTGTCTCTTTGAGAATGTTTTCAACATTCTTTCAATAAATTTTTAGGAGCCCATATTGGGTCGATATCTGTACTTGGCTCTGCACCTAGTAGAGGGTGTAACTCATTATTTGGTGTCTTGTACATTGTACCCATTCAGGCCCGTGACTTATTTATCCTATTGAAACACAAGCTCCTTGAAGCCAAAAGGTCTACTTCAGTCATCCTTTTCTCTCCAATGGCCTTTTGTGCCAAATTAATGCTCATTGAACTGATATAAATTCAATAAAGGAATAAATTCATGAGTGAATCAAATGACATATTCTGGGTCCCAATAGACTGAACTAACTTAGAGTGCCTGATCATACTTTATACATTCTTTTGTTATCAGAATCTATAAAAATGGTGTTATATAGTTACATTCAATAAATAATTGTGGAGGATGATAATGGTGATATTTTGAATCTTATTTTAGTCAACCGATCAAGCTATGCAGATAACAATGCAATGTAAATATACACTTTAAAATCATCTTATTAGAATATTTCATATTCAAAATTATTGAGTAAAAAATACTTTTTTCCATCTGGTTCTCACATTACTGTTCTAGAACAACTTTTCTCCTTTCCTTCTTTTTTATAATGTAAGTTTTATTTTGTAAGAACCACTTTAGGATTTTAATCAACTTTTCTTTCCCTCACTGTGTTAAATTATTTCTTATTTCATCTTTGCTTCTATGTAAAGGACTTCAGAAAATTATTTGAAGATTATGTCACTATTTTTCATCTAATCAGATTTTAGCACTTATGATGAAGCAAATTCAAGTCTCTTTCTTCTAAATTCTCATGTTGTTTACTTTATTTATTTATTTATTATTTTATTTTTTAACTTTACAATATTGTATTGGTTCTGCCATATATCAAAATGAATCCGCCACAGGTATACACGTGTTTACTTTAGTATTTTCCATGTAGTCCTCCTCTCATTACTCTAGCTATGGGATTAAATGGAAAGGTGATTGTTGGTTTTAAACAACACCTGTTTAAACCCCAGATAAAAAGGGTTTTCAGTTAGAATCACATTCTTTTTAAGATATCTAAGTATACTTTATTTCAGTTGCTAGTAATACTTAGAAAAACCAATTTATATTTTGGTGTTCTTGATTTCTTCACACTATATGCAGATCTCAAAAACTGCACACAACATGAAGAATTTCCAGAAATTCTCCGACTCAAGACTACTGATCAATACTTTTCAGAGAACGGGGGTTTTATAGGGTGAGAGGACTATGTGGGTGAGATAATTGATACAGTTATCTTAATCTTTACAACACACTGCTTCCAACCTCATTGCCTTTCATTCTTGCAGCTTCCCTGACACCAAAGCACTTACCATTTGTTCAGTCAAAATTTAATAAAGGGAGAAAACTGCTATGTTATTTTCCCAAATGTTTACTGTGTGCATTTCTCATTTGCCAATGTTTTGATTGGCAGTTTTATATAACCCTGGATTTTAATTTTATATGAAATTTTATGGGAAGTATATTTTAGAAGTCATAATCAAAAATGACTACAGCTCCCCTCTCTGTGTTTTACTAAGGAAGCTTTGTTTCCCCAAGTTGAATTTCATAGTCTGGAGACCCAGTAAGAAGATACGCATTTACAGGTGCAATCTCTTTTACCACTTGTAGAAATAAATAAATAACTGCAAACCCCTTTAAACTTTACTTTGGTGGAAATAATTCGGTACTGCCTGTTACATTTTTATAAGTTTCCTAAAATCTCCTGAGTGACTCTCTATTTTGGTGTTTTTTGGTTATTTTTTTTCTTTTAGGGTCTATTGAACAACTTGTGACTAAAGAGTTTTGAGCCATGGAGGCAATGGTCATAAAATAAATGAACTATTTTTATTATGGACCTTTAATTATTACCCTCAAGACTTTTTGTCTTATGTTCTTCAGGCCCTAGCTACTTCAAGTATGGTCCATGGACTGGAGCATCCCTATCACTTGGCAACTTGTAACAAAAGCAGAATCTCAGGCTCCAAAACAGACCTTCTGAAGGAGAATCTGCATTTTCAATCAAAACTACAATGAGGCATTACCTCACTGATCAAATGGCCATCATTAAAAAGTTTACAAATAGCATATGCTTAAGAGAGTGTGAGGAAAAAGAAATCTTCCTACACTGTTGGGAAAAACGTAAATGGGTACAGCTACTATGGAAACAGTATGGAGGTTCCTTAAAAACTAAAAATAGAGTTTCATATGATCCAGCAATCCCACTCCTGGGCATATGTATGGAGAAAGCTATAATTTGAAAAGGCACATGTACCTTAATGTTCACTATAGCACTATTTACAATAGCCAGGACACGTAAGCAACATAAATGTCCATTGACAGAGGAATAGATAAAGAAGATTTAGTACATACGGAATATTACTCAGCCATGAAACAGGAAGGAAATAATGCCACCTGCAGCAACAGGGATGGACCTAGATATTAACACACTAAGTGAAATAAGTCAGAAAGACTAAAACATATACCATATGATATCACTTATGTGTGGTTTCCACAGGGGCTCAGTAGTAAAAATAAAACCCACCTACCAAAGCAGGAGATGCAGGTTTGATCCTTGAGTTGGGAAGATCCCATGGAGAAGGAAATGGCATCCGACACCAGTATTCTTACAGTCCATGCGGTCACGAAGAGTCTGACACAACTTGGTGACAAAACAGCAACAAAACTCTTACATGTGGAATCTAAAATATGACACACATGATCTATCTATAAAACAGAAGAGACTCACAGACATACAGGACTGACGAGATTGCCCAGGGGTAAGGGAGGTAGGGATGGATTGGGAGTTTGGGATTATCAGTACAAATTATTATCTATGTATATAACTGAATCACTTTTCTGTATACCAAAACTAACACAACATTGTAAACCAACTATACTTTTCAACAAAATACATTTTTTAAAACAGAATCAGCATCTCAATAAAAAGTTCAGATAATTAATACATCTTTATATGCCAGTAAATTTGGAAAACTCAGCAGTGGCCACAAGACTGGAAAAGGTCAGTTTTCATTCCAATCCCAAAGAAAGGCAATGCCAAAGAATGCTCAAACTACCACACAATTGCACTCATCTCACACGCTAGTAAAGTAATGCTCAAAATTCTCCAAGCCAGGCTTCAGCAATACGTGAACTGTGAAATTCCAGATGTTCAAGCTGGTTTTAGAAAAGGCAGAGGAACCAGAGATCAAATTTCCAACATCCACTGGATCATCAAAAAAGCAAGAGAGTTCCAGAAAAACATCTATTTCTGATTTATTGACTATGCCAAAGCCTTTGACTGTGTGGATCACAATAAACTCTGGAAAATTCTGAAAGAGATGGGAATACCAGACCACCTGACCTGCCTCTTGAGAAACCTATATGCAGGTCAGGAAGCAACAGTTAGAACTGGCCATGGAACAGCAGACTGGTTCCAAATAGAAAAAGGAGTACGTCAAGGCTGTATATTGTCACCCTGCTTATTTAACTTCTATGCAGAGTACATCATGAGAAACTGGGCTGGAAGAAGCACAAGCTGGAATCAAGATTGCCGGGAGAAATATCAATAACCTCAGATATGCAGATGACACCACCCTTATGGCAGAAAGCAAAGAGGAACTAAAATGCCTCTTGATGAAAGTGAAAGAGGTGATTTAAAAAGTTGGCTTAAAGCTCAACATTCAGAAAACTAAGATCATGGCATCTGGTCCCATCACTTCATGGCAAATAGACGGGAAAACAGTGGCAAGTGTCAGACTTTATTTTTGGGGGCTCCAAAATCACTGAAGATGGTGATTGCAGCCATGAATTAAAAGGTGCTTACTCCTTGGAAGGAAAGTTATGACCAACCTAGATAGCATATTAAAGAGCAGAGATATTACTTTGCCAACAGAGGTCCGTCTAGTCAAGGCTATGATTTTTCCAGTGGTCAGGTATGGATGTGAGAGTTGGACTGTGAAGAAGGCTGAATGCCGAGGAATTGATACTTTTGAACTGTGGTGTTGGAGAAGACTCTTGAGAGTCCCTTGGACTGCAAGGAGATACAACCAGTCCATCCTAAGGGAAATCAGTCCTGGGTGTTCATTAGAAGGACTGATGCTGAAAAACTCCAATACTTTGGCCACCTGATAAGAAGAGTTGAATCATTGGAAAAGACCCTGATGCTGGGAGGGATTGGGGGCAGGAGGAGAAGGTGATGACAGAGGATGAGATGGCTGAATGGCATCACCGACTCAATGGACATGAGTTTGAGTGAACTCCGGGAGTTGGTGATGGACAGGGAGGCCTGGCGGGCTGTGATTCATGGGGTCACAAAGAGTTGGACACGACTGAGTGACTGAACTGAACTGAACTGAGGTTGTTCATAACTGCCTTCCAAGGAGTAAGCATCTTTTAATTTCATGGCTGCAATCACCATCTGCAATGATTTTGGAGCCCCGCCAAAAATAAAGTCAGCCACTGTTTCCACTGTTTCCCTATCTATTTGTCATGAAGTGATGGGACCGAATGCCATGATCTTAATTTTCTGAATGTTGAGCTTTAAGCCAACTTTTTCACTCTCTTCTTCCACTTTCATCAAGAGGCTTTTTAGTTCTTCTTCACTTTCTGCCATCAGGGTGATGTCATCTGCATATCTGAGGTTGCTGCTAAGTCACTTCAGTGGTGTCCAACTCTGTGTGACCCCATAGACAGCAGCCCACCAGGCTGCCCCATCCCTGGGATTCTCCAGGCAAGAATATTGGAGTGGGTTGCCATTTCCTTTTCCAATGCATGAAAGTGAAAAGTCAAAGTGAAGTTGCTCAGTCGTGTCCGACTCTTAGCGACCCCATGGACTGCAGCCTACCAGGCTCCTCTGTCCATGGGATTTTCCAGGCAAGAATACTGGAGTGGGGTGCCATTGCCTTCTCCAACTAATTCACTAGTTTAGTATGCAATAACATAACAGAGGCTTTGAATAAGTTAAACTTGCTAGTAACAACTAATCAGTTTTCTTCAGTGATTACTGTTCTTCTACATAGGCAGGATAGTTATTTCATGGATGGTCTTTCTGGTCTATCTTCAACTATTCTTATACTACATAATCAATTAGGGACATCTTTTTACAGATATATGAAGAGAACACAGGTAGCTTTACATAAGTTGAGTTTGTTAAATCTATGTGTTATGACAGAGGATTTCTGACACAAAAATTGCTCACTGTACATTGAACCCCAGAAAAGTGATGAAACAAGACAGCTGATGTTAGGAGGTATGTGGGAGTGGGGTAGGGTGAGAAGTCATGGATAAATTAAAAACTGGCAAGTATCTGCTGAAGCAGATCCACTTTTTAGGGGGCATAAGAAAAACTGGTAAGTCACCATTTTGGTCTCTTTAGAGAAATCCATTTATTGTTAAGAACTTAAGACCATTTACTACTATTCATGCTGCAAAATGCAGGAGTCACACTATTTCCCAAAGGATCCTAAAAACTGTAGTGCAAAAGAAATCTAAGAAAATAAATAATTACAAAACCATCAACATTTTTCAAAGAAATGTGCTCAAAACAGTGACTTTTACAAAAAATGTGAATTTGTTTTAAATGAAAAAAGAATTCTCTCTATGAAAGATCAAAGACTCATTTCACAGAGTACTTATACTGCATTAATGACTTGATTAACAGTGTACAAATAAGGGTAGTAGACTTTTTAAATTAGGTCTGAGCAATCAATATAAATACTGATGGGGGAAGTGTTTTGTATCCCAGACTCCAATATTCCAGCTTTGTGTCCTGTCCTGTTATTATAATTTGTAAAAATCTTAACGACACAGTGATTCAAGTTTTCGTAGCTTCAATGATGTGTTAGAGGACGATGCATCTTGGTTTGAAGAACTTGTTGTATCTGAAGGCCGGAACAGTACTCGACCATGATGATTAAATACATAAAATGATGGGTGATTCCTTAGTGTGTCAAATGTCTTATTTTTTAGTTCTGAAGTGGCATCCATGTCTTTAAACTCCCCTGCAATATGAACTATACCATAACAGGTAACTGCAAAGCCAGAAGTGTCTGAAGAACTATATCTATTGGCAGTGATTCATCTTCCTTTTCTGAGGTTTTGCTGGTTATTATTATGAACCAATAATAATACTGATGGAAACAAAAATGAGCTTAAAAGCTAGTCAGTTATTCAGGCATTAATAAATCTTATTGGGCTTTCCATAGACTATGACGTTGCTTTAATTCATTTCTTCCTTAATGTAATTAATTTTTTCTCCTTATCTCATTGCACTGTCACTTTCTCCTTAAGTTTCACCACTCCAAGTGAGTCTTTCTTCTCACTCCTTTTACAACTTATGCAATTATATAATTCTGCTACTCACAGCTCTCTACCTTGCTGAGGCACATTCCTCTTTCTTGTTTTTCTATTTTTGCTTTTTTTAGTATTTTCTCAAACCTGTTTCTGCTTTTTTTTTTCCTGCTACATATTATCCCATCTCACAATTGCAGTCTTTTATATTGTTTTATTTAGTCCATTTAGATTTACAGTATATAATGATACATCTAGTTTTATATTTACTATCTATTTGCTTTCTAATGTGTTGGAGAAGGCAATGGCACCCCACTCCAGTACTCTTGCTCGGAAAATCCCATGGGCGGAGGAGCCTGGTGGGCTGCAGTCCATGGGGTCACTGAGGGTCGGACATGACTGAGTGACTTCACTTTCACGTTTCACTTTCATGCATTGGAGAAGGAAATGGCAACCCACTCCAGTGTTCTTGCCTGGAGAATCCGAAGGACAGGGCATCCTGGTGGGCTGCCATCTATGGGGTTGCACAGAGTTGGACACGACTGAAGTGACTTAGCAGCAGCAGCAGCAGTTGTTAGCTGAGATTGTAACATGTATTTTAGATTTATTGAAATTTTATACAAATTAATAATAACAAATTTTTAGTTTTAATCTTACAAAATGATTTTATCACTTTCATGATAATGCTAAAATTTTAGAACACTTTAACTCCATTTAATTTCTCAATTTTATGTTGTTATTGTATTGCATTTAACTCCATGTATATTCAAAATTCTCAGACATACTATTATTTTTTTCACACATCTTTATGTCCATACATTGTTTTTTAAATTGTTATTTTCAGTCAGTATCCATTTATATTTACTGACATATTTACCTTTTTGGTTGGTCTCCATTTCTTGGTGCAATTTTAATATTTTCGCTAGACATACACTTCTAGGTTGACAGTTTGCTCAGCATTTTGTGATGTCATTCCATTGCCTTTTGTTTTCATCATTTCTGTTGGTAAGTCAGCTGTCCATTTTATTTCCACTCTGTTGCAGATAATAGATGTTTTTTCTTCTCTAGCTGTTCTTAATATTTTGTTTTTCTATTTAATTTAAAATTATCTTACTCTATGTTTCTCGGTGAGTTTTTGCTTGTATTTTTCAGGCTTTAGGCTTATGGAATTTTTTGAATCTGTAGATGGATGTATTTTGTCAGTTTGGGAAAATTCTTAGCATTATTTCTCCAAATATTGCTTCTGCCTCTCCTTTCTTTCCATTATATCTGGGACTCCAATAGTACACATGGAAAATATTTTAATTTTTTCACATAAGTCAAAAAATTGCAGAGGGAACATTTGTTCCTGGATAGGTTTAAATCTGCAACAGAAATGTGCCGCTACAAAGGATGATTAGGAAAACTTGATACAATTCAGAAATCATCAGTTTAAGAGTACTGATGAACTGCTGAAGTAATGAAAATGAGAAACTAATATGAAAAACTAGAACCTTAGAAAAAAGATGACATTTGCTACTATCTTTACTCAGTGTTTTCAGATTCTTGATGTGGGCACATGGCTGAGAATCCAGAGTTCAAAACGTTCCACTTTTCACACATCTTACAGGTTGCTAAAGAAAAAGTTAATTTTTTAGGAGCATGGTCAGATTTAAAGTCTTTATTTCTTATCTCTTTTTGTACATGCATGTATGGCAAGTCACTTCAGTCATGTCCAACTCTTTTCAACACTATAAACTGTAGCTTGCCAGACTCCTCTGTCCGTGGGGATTCTCCAGGCAAGAATACTGGAGTGGTTTGCCATGCCCTCCTCTAGGGGATCTTTTTGACCTAGAAACTGAACCCACATTTCTGATATCTCCTGCATTGGCAGGCAGATTCTTTACTACTAGTGCCACATATTTGTACATAATGTAGTACAAATAAATTTGACTTTAAATTTCAATAAATCTGCTTTTGAATCCTAGGCTCATTATTGAGTGTTTGACCTAGAGCACATTAAATATTTTCTCTGAAAATATTTCTACATATTTAAAATAGGAATAATAACAGTACTAAACATTTTGGATTGTGATGAATAGCAATAATTGAAATAAAGATGTTTAGTACAAAATAGGCATTTGAAGTGGCAAGCATTCTTAGAAAATGACTAAATTACCATTTACATAATTGATGAAAAGTTGCTGCTGCTGCTGCTGCTGCTAAGTCGCTTCAGTCATGTCTGACTCTGTGCGACCCCAGAGACGACAGCCCACCAGGCTCCCCCGTCCCTGGGATTCTCCAGGCAAGAACACTGGAGTGGGTGCTTTAAAAATAATACAGTTCATTGTGCTGAATCATAAACCTCTGACTGATATCCTATAGTAATGACTTAAGTGTGAACTGAAAGGTGGGAATATTGTAATCTGTTCTCTTCATGAGCAAACTTGTCATCTCTCTGAGCTCTTATTCTAAGATGAGAGTGTGATTCAATAAGAAGGCAAGTGCTCAGACGCATCTTTGTTCTAATCTCACCTTTCCAGCACTTTTTGGTCTCTTATAAACTCATGGTGACTCTAAGACAAATAATTTTATTGGAAAGATAAACTGTTGTTTCTGTAGGCCTGTGTACTACACATTAGGTATAACATGTAGTGTTTGGGAGGTATATGTGTATTGCTATTTATTAAACATTTACTATGTGCCATATACCAGTGCAATTATTTTACATGTATTAGTACCTTTAATCCTCATATTAGTGCTCTGGGATGGGTACTGTTGTTATCCTTATTGTGTAAATGAGAAAACTAAGGTAGATATTTTAAATAATTTTCGCAATATTTCACAGCTGTGAAGTGGTAGAACCAGCATAACAACACTGGTTTTCTGGTTCTTAATTATGGTATAATAATGCCTCTCACAATTATTACTATATACACTATAGACATTGCCTTAGAATTTGGAATCCTGGCTAGTTAAAATCAGTAGTCATTATGGGCAGAAAAAGGAATGTGTGTAGTTTTTGTTATAACTAAACTTTGGAAATTCATTGTCTTATAAGTTATACTGAATTTAAATAAAATTCATTGGGGAAACCAAAGCTATTCTTTAAAACTATATTTCAACTAATCTCAATGTCAGTTAAGTACATCTATCCCCCAAATGTACATAAAAATATCCACTGGAGAATTCTCATCATAATTTGATATTTTCAAGTGCTTATAGTCAGATCTACATTTGCTGGTCTTCTAGTTGTATTATGAAATGTTTGCCTGGATCTATTCCTTCAATAGTAAATACAGAAAATGGGTTATTATTATAAGAGAACAGTTCCTTGAAATTATGCAATTCTAACTCACTCTCTTATTCATACTAAATCATAATATTGGTAGGGAATGTTCTTGCATATCTGCTACATTCATCATTTACTTAATCAAAAAATCTCACAGATACACTACAGAAAGTTTTAACCGGGTACGTATACTTTTACAAAATATGTCATAATAAAAAATTTTTTGAAATAAGACATCAGGCATATAAAATATAAAATCTAAAATTGTCAGCAAGTATTCTAAATTCATGAGTAGGATAGACAGTCTATTTATTCATTATGCATTTCCAACCCTATTATTTTCACCTTAATCTCTAATGAGAGAGCCATCAGAGCACAGGTAAAACTAACTTGAAATCAAGACTAGCTCATAGTTTGGAATGTTTCTTGGAACATGAAGATTCAGAATACAGATGTCACTTACCCGACGGCCTTTCCAAAACCTAGCTATTCAATGTATTATACACAAACAAACAGGTCTTTTCAGAAGTGTACAGATGGAATCTATGGACCATATTTCTGTATTTCTGCATTATATTTGTAGCATTCTAAGACCACCTTACCTGCCTCCTGAGAAATCTGTATGCAGGTCAAGAAGCAACAGTTAGAAACGGACATGGGACAACAGACTGGTTCCAAACTGGGAAAGGAGTATGTCAAGGCTGTATACTGTCACCTTGCTTATTTAACTTATATGCAGAGTACATTATGTGAAATGCCAGACTAGATGAAGCACAAGCTGGAATCAAGATTGCCAAAAGAAATATCAATAACTTCAGATATGCAGATGACACTACCCTTATGGCAGAAAGTGAAGAAGAACTAAAAAACCTCTTGATGAAAGTGAAAGAGGAGAGCGAAAGAGTTGGCTTAAAACTCAACATTCAAAACCCGAGGATCATGGCATCCGGTCCCATCACTGCCTGGCAAATAGATGGGGAAACAATGGGAACAGTGACAGACTTTATTTTCTTTGGCTCCAAAATCACTGCAGATGGTGACTGAAGCCATGAAAATAAAAGATGCTTGCTCCCTGGAAGAAAAGCTATGACCAAACTAGACAGCGTATTAAAAAGCAGAGATATTACTTTGCTGAAAACGGTCCATTTAACCAAAGCTATGGTTTTTCCAGCAGTTGTGTATGGATGTGAGATTTCACATAATGAAAGCTGAGTGCCGAAGAATTGATGCTTTTGAACCGTGGGATTGGAGAAGACTCTTGAGAGTCCCTTGGACTGCAAGGAGATCAAACCCAGTCAATCCTCCAGGAAATCAGACTTAAATATTCATTGGAAGGACTGATGCTGAAGCTAAAGCTCCAATACTTTGGCTACCTGATGTGAAGTGACTCACTGGAAAAGACCCTAATGCAGGGAAATATGGAAGGCAAGAGGAGAAGGGAGATGACAGAGGATGAGACAGTTGGATGGCATCACCAACTCAATGGACATGAGTTTGAGTAAGCTCTGGGAGTTGGTGATGGACAGGGAATCCTGGTATCCTGCAGTCCATGGGGTCCCAAAGAATCAGACATGACTAAGTGACTGAACTGAACCGAACCGAAGTTAACCAAATGTGTTCATTTCACAAGCTCTCTCTTTCGTCACTTGCACATTTGGGCAATAGCCATTACCATAAGCTGGCTTCAGAAAACTCAATTATGTGAAATGTAAAGAATAAGAAATCTGGCCACTTTTTCCAGACTCAGGTTTTAAGCGAGTGAACTTAATCCTGGTCCTCTCTAGGTTCTCCTCCTTCTGCCAGTCACAATTTCTAATTAGCTTTCCCAATGCAGGAAGAAGATGGATTATATTTTAATATCTAGAGACTAAAATTAGTTTATATTTTAGCAAGTTAGCACTTCTTAGCAGTTGATTTACTCTTGAAGCTGCAAAATCTGTGAGCTTGCAATTAATCATACGTTGGTCATTTTCTTTCAAAAATGTTCAGTTTGGCTGTCTGTATCATAATAGGGGAAAACATGTAATTTATGCAGTTTAGAAATTATAGCCCTGTGTTTAACTATGTCATAATATATTTTCTCACCCGCTCATTGTTCTTAACACTATAAAAGAATGTCATTTCACTGGGATTTATTTAAGCAAAACCTTTAAAGTGAGATCCATAGCAAAACAGTAACCTCTTGGAGTTATGCTTTATTTTTCATTAGATGGGTGCTTTTAGGATTTGTTTTGACCACTCTTGGTTTTGAGGCAACTTTTAAAAATATTTTTTTAAACAGAGGAGCTCATTCTTGGCTTTCTTCTTGTAATAAGAATGCTTTATCTTCTTAAAATTGTCTTTAATATTCTCATGTGCATAACACATGTAAAAGTATTCTGTTAATATGCACAGAATACACAAAACAACTCCCCAGTGGCAATGTGATAATTTAAAGACACTATAAATTCAAGGCAATAGATATCTTTTAATTCACTGAATTTTTAAAAAATAGGCACTTATTTAAAAATCAAAAATAGTACATATTTTAAGCAGTTTCCCCAACTAACCTTTGCCAGAAAATTAACCCAAAAACTGTTTGACATCCTTGAATAGTGCATCACAATGCTGCCAGCATACTGATCACTCACTGTGCTCTGAAACAAATCAATTAGCTTGCCAATTGTGTTCATTAGAATTCATTCATATCTCTATAAAAAGTTAATTAAAAATAAGAGTGAGGAGGAAATAATGTCTAACATTCTTATTAAATCCAAATCACCAAAGTAATTTCAAATCTAAATCAACAATCATTACTAAAACCCTCCCTCCAAAAGGTACAGTCTGACTGAAAATCAGATAAAGCAGATGTGAACATATAACTCTTAGATAAAGATTTCCAAGTAAATGTATTTGTTCTATTATTGTCATTATTATTACATTTTCTTTTTGATATCCCTTGACGCTGATCAATGTGTCTCTTTTTGGCTAAATCTCTGAATTTTATTAGCATTGGTGAATACTGAAACTAGCCCTGTACCTCGTTTTTCAAGAAACTCAGCTTAGCAGAGCATTTAAAAATGAATGACAGCAGAGAATAACCGAGGGAACATGGAATTCTAAGCCAAATGAATTTATCTTGATATAAGGACCATAGCATTGTAGAACTCAGCTGCCAAAACAGAAACAGTCCCACAAACAGTAGCTTTCTGGTCCTTAAAAGAGACTCTGTTCCTAATATACTATCTAAATGCCCTTGGTAGAGCTGTTGGAAGTAAAGAATTTGAATGTGGAATGTTCTGATTATAACAAGAAGCTCTCTCCCAGCCTCTCTATTTCTTCTATATTGGGTAAGGCATCAGTCCTTTTGTTTCCAGAGCCCCAAAATAAGAGCCTATGTGAGGGAGGAAGAATCTTCCTGACAAGCCACAGAAAGCTTGAGACTAATTTCATATTCAGTTCTTGGCACTGAGGTCTGGGTGGAGGTGGGCAGGTCCACCCTGCCTTTCAGTCTCATTAATCATTTGGCTTTCCCTGGCTGCTCGCAGCATCTTCTGGAGGAACCCTTCTCTTTATTCATTCAGACAACCCTTTGGATTAAACAGAGCCAGCTAAATGTCAAAGCAAATCTGAGTCTTGATGCAGATAATCATTTCAATAATATTTCTCCATTTGTGCCCAAACACCAGGGGAATAAAGCTTTTCTGCTGTCAGGTACTGTAAGACTGCAGTTGGTGTAAATGCTTGACACTGAGCCAGATGGCTTAGCCGTGCCTCAAACATATGTTCAACAAGCAGGCTTGCACACATTGGAATTTTATTATTTTGAACTGGTGAGGCTTGCATATTTATTTACTTGACCCCCTTCGGGGTCACTCTGGTATTAAAACAATCAGTTATAAAGCTTCTCCAAGCAATAGGGTAGGGCTAGTTTATAAACTACTTGTCAGTTTCATATCATCACCTGCAGTGAAGTATTCCTCATCTGTGGCCTCCTCTTGATAATTTAAAGAAAAAAGGTGGCAAGGTGCATGTGGGTGAGGGAGGAAGGAAATGGGAATTGAGAAAGAGAATGCAGGCTAACCTCAAAGATAAAGATGAATGTGCTCTTTTCTAACCAACTCTTTATATGACCTGGGGACAAGTCATTTTCTCATGTATTACCATGTATATTCTACTCAGAAAATTTTGTCTGGGCTTTAAGAAAACCAACCATTAAAACACACAGCTCCATATACCCTTCAAAGTATCAGAGGTAAATCTATATATGTGTATACACATACCTTTGTACCCACAATCATATACATGTGTCTCTGTGTATTTGGCAACCCACTCCAGTATTTGATAGGCTATAGTCCATGGGGTCACAAAGGGTCGGACACAACTGAGTGACTTCATTTGTGTGTTTATATGTGTAATAAAATGGAAAATCCATGCTATTGGTTGTGCCAAGAAAGAATTTGCAATGATTATAAACATTTACTATGTTGCTAATATATTCCTCAAAATAAAATAGAAGATATATTTATAGAAAAGTTAATTTCATGTTACTTAATAGGTTCAAATTTAACTTTAAAAAAAACCAAAGAAGAGGTATAAAATACTAGGAATATTGCAAATGAAACATTCACGTTTCTATGTGTAGATTCCACATCATGAAAATATTTTTACCAACAATAACATGATGTCTTAGGCATTTTAGAGTTTATGAATTCCAGCACTTTAACAGAAAAATTCAGGCCCAGAGAAATGTATTGACTCATCCTGAATCATACAGCAAGTAAGGATGCATTAGAACAAAAAGCTCAGGTTTCCCACATACTACCCCACCTGCTTTCTGTGTCTCTAACGTCATTTGTCCTTCTACTAAAGTGAACTTTTGCTGAACAATTGGCCATAATACAAGTGTCCTGCTAGGAGACACAAATCAATGTGAGATAACATGTTCATAGGACAATGGTTCTCATTACTATCAGACACAATATATCCTTTTTTTTTTAAATAACAAATACATTGTAATCTTCCCATTATTATTCTGAATGAAAATTCATAGATAAACTTACCTATAAATAATTTTTAAATATAAGCTCAATGCCTTAATTATAATGTAAAGAATAAGTGAATGGAAAGTAGAAATTGATGGAATAAATATGTATGTGTGTATGCCTGTGTATGTCTGTTTCATTATGTTAAACACTTGGAAACAACTGTACTAGATAATATAGTGAAGTAATTATATGTTTGCTCCTGTAAGAACTGTTAGAAACACATAGCTACAAAATATAGATTATTTCATCAGTGATTTAACAAAGATCATTGTTGAAGATTGATCAGATTTTCTAAGATGGTGAGCTAAATCTTGGTAAAATTCCAAACCAAATTACAACCACTGAAAGTTTATTATTTTAATTACTCTTATCTATGTGTTTTTGAATGCTTAAAAAAGGTTACACAAATTAAACTATGCAGATGGACTTTGTTTCAATATATAAATTGTGACTCAGATCATCATCATGTATAAAATGAGACTCAAATCAGCAGGATTTTCAGCTTCCTAAATGGATATCAGGATGGGCATTTAAAGACCATGCAGTATTCGGGACAGTTCTTCATTGTAGGGACTGTCCTGTGAAGTACCAAGTGTCTAATGTTCCATCTCCTGTCCAATAAGTGACACTGTTCTCCTCAACAACTGCAACAACAAACAATGTCCCCTCAGCTCTCAGAAGGTCTCAGAGTAGAACTATCATCATAGGGTATTGTGAGATAATTTCAGCCCAGGAATCAAGGTAACTGATATCAAAACCTTGAAAAAGTTAGTCACATATGAAGAATACATCATTTTAAATAAATGCTTAATTTTAAACATTATACATGCCTGAATTTACATTCTTTATATATCTGCAGAAAGGAATTTCATTTTAAAGTGATAAGCTTTAAATTGCATCTTTGCAAACAGGTAACAGAACATAATTTCAAGATCAAATATCCTAAACTAACATTAATATAAAGTATAGTTTAATTTAAAATGTAATTCATGTTAAATTTAATCTTGGTTTAATTATATTTTATAATAACCCAATACTTAAAAACAACATCATTTTTTTTTTTGCAATACCAACACTTTTTTACAAAGATCTTGGTATTGAGTAAATGCTATTTACTCATAATATAGAATTTACAAGAGATTTTTATGTCAGCCTAGGGAAAGAGTACAACTACCTTTGGAAATAAATGAAAACATTTCATTGAGTACAACCTGTGCTGGTTATCCTTTACATTTACATCTTTATATTGGCCTATGATCACTGCAATCAGATTCAGTAATTATGTACTTTCTGAATCCTTACTTGACCAGGATGTTGAGAATTCCTCTTGTATATAACCAGTTTCTCTTAGAGGCTTTTAACTCTCTCAACCCACCTGTATGTCAGCAACACATTGCATGATTCTTAAGACAGTATCTCATTATATACATTATTCTAATTCTTCCTGAACTGTAGCATGTATTATTTATTTTCTTTTCTGAATTATTTTACAGCATCCCTCCACAAAAGAATATAAAGACAGCATCTACCTCTTAATTTTCTCCTTGGCTGTACTTCTACAGTGTGTGAAAGATCTCCACCAAGTTCAAGACAGAAAGGAACAACTGAAAAACAGGAGCCCACTTCCGTGCTTTGATGAGTGTATACTGAAATGTACAGTCTATCTTTCTCTTTTTAAAAATCACTTCATGTCACTTGGCCATTCCAAGGACTCCAAAACACAATGGAAAACTACAAAATATACAAGCATTCAGTACAGATTACACTAAAGCTTTAGCAAGCCACTTTCCAACCAAATCAACAATAAAAATTATTGTGACCTGGACTAGGAACAAGGTTGTGGGATACCTTTCATAATCTATAGCAGTACAGAATAGACTACTCTTTTTCTGAGGTTCTTCTGCAATAATGTGCCCAATCCTACCAATGGGGACTTGTTTCTCTCAATCAAAATAGGTAACAACACAAAAATAACCAACTTGTGGTGGGAGAAGTAAAGAATTAAATTTAGTAAGCCCTGTTGCTGGGAGAACAGTAGTTAAATAAAAGTGGCATTATTAAGCAGATACAATTTGTTCTTCACCTCACAGGTGGGTAGTAGATAATGAATTTGAAAGGTAAAACTGGAAAATGACAGAGATAAGCACCTAGTTTACTGTGTCCTAACCACAATCCTCTCCTTCACACTCACAGCCCAGTTGGCAGGATGACTACTCAAATCCAAAGTGCTGAGAGGACAGACCAGAAAGATCATTGAATCTGAGCATCCATGTAGACACAAACAGCTGTTACCAAGTGGGTGCAGTCTTGGCTTTGATGTTAGAATAACCAGTGGGGATATTATTTCATGCAACTAAACAGCCAGAGAGAACACAGAGATGAGATCTCAGAGGGCATGGAGCTGGGAAAGGTCCTTTAGGGCAGTGATTTCTTATTATGTGTGTGCTATTGTTTTAGAAACCTGATTAAATACAGATTCTAGTTCAGCAAGTCTGGGGCACAGCTTAAATTTTGCTTTTCTCAAAAGCTCCCAGGTGATGCCCATGCTGTTGATCTGTGGACTACACTATGTGTAATGATGCTTCAGAGAGCCTTGGAAACAAGATTTTTATATAGAATTTGGAGGCTGATGGGGAAACGTAACATGGCAAAGTACATGCAAAGACAGGCTCTAGAAGGGAATGCTGATAAAGACAAAGAAAAAGAAATCTAGTAAGGTTGACACCACACATCAGGAACAAAACGCAACAGGTAAGAGAAAAGACATCCTCCTCCAACTGAGAAAAATAAAATCCACCCAGCAGATTGATACAGTGCATAAATATGCAAATGCAGCAGCACAGAGCAAGATGGAAGATGGAACCTCTGTGTTGTGCCTTATAAGCCTGACCTACAAATGTTCAGAGGATAGATGATACTACAAAAAAGTACCATGTGGGTAAACTGTGGCAAATGTGTCCCCCTATATTTTACTGCAATAGCTTCTGATATTACCAAAGATTTAGGTTCTAAGATGTTGACTCAAAACACATTTTAATCATCACCAGGGGTTAACAGTGCAGGAGAATGGGGAGCAACCAATGTGGAGTTCAGGGAAGAAACCTAAGGAAAGAGATGATGCTATCCATCAGAGACGCTGTCACTTGATTCTGATACTCCTTTGGAGGTATTTGTATTTTTCAGTAAATGCAATCTTTCTCACTGTTTCAGAAAGCAAACATGATTTGCAGTTAAAATAAGATGTTATAAGGTAATTCATTGTTCTTATAAACCTGATAAGTAGAAGTGTTAGTGGCTCAGTAGTGTCAGACTCTTTGCGACCCATGGACTGTAGCTCACCAGGCTCCTCTGTCTATGGGATTCTCCAGGGAAGAAACTTGATAAAACTAAGCTATTATTTTATTATCTAAATTTTGTAATGGTACATAATACATAATTTGCCAGGGTCCAGCCCCGGCTGATCCAGGGTATTCAAAGCGGGGACGGCTTCGGCGAGGATCAGGATACAATAGCTTCAATTAGATATTAATTAGAGATGTAAAGAGTAATAGAATGAGGATAGCTCAGTAGGAAAATTCAGTGGAGAAAAGAGGCTGAGTAGCTTGGTTTACGCGGGAGACCAATAAAACTTCAAGACAAGAAGTTTGCACCACTTACGTAGGCCGCAGGCGTCCTTCCATTCTCCCGAAGGAGAGGAGACACTGAGGCCTCCCCGGTCGGATCTTAGAAGCCCAGGCATAATTAGTAAGCATGGTGGGTTCCACGCTCCAGATGGAGACTCAGCCAGAGTGAGAGAGAAAGAGCCATGGGGAGACCAGTATTTTGAGAAACTGATCCCAATTCTTTATTTTCCATGGTCTACTTTTATACACTGAGATGTTATGCAAAAGTCACACAGGGTCAGCAGTCCTGACTTTTATTAAAGTCAGGTGCTTCATACAAATGTATACAGAGGTCTTAGGGGTGTTACATCATCTTCTGGCCAGGGGGCCTGCTGACAATTTATGACCCTCTCCTTGTGACAGCGGTCAGTCAACCAGGACACTTATTTCTCCAGGGGTGATTATTCTTAAAACAGACGCCATCCAAATAAAGTTACATTCCTATAGGGTGAGGGTGTAGTGGGTTTTAGTTAAGGAAAGAATTTACTTAGCCTAAGGTCTAACGTGATTAATATCAAAGGTTAATACTTATTTCTTCTATATATTCATTAATGTGTGTAAGGGCAGGGGATGTGGAGACTTAGCAACAAACATTGGCTCAACAAATGAAAAACCCTTCACCAATACAATTTCTAATCAGCCCATTATACTTATACTAATAGTTTTCTAACTTTTCTAAGGAACCTGTTTTTAGAAGGTTTAAAGCATCTCGTGCCTCTCACGGTTGGGAGGCTGTGAGCAATCACATGTGGCCGGACAAGCCTGTCAGGCAGGCTAGAGAACCTTCAGAGGAGTTTGTAGGTTAAAACATTCTTGTCACGCCCAGGAGTTTTTATTAACTGGAGCTCTAGGTTAACTCCTTCTCCAAAAGAGGTGGTGGGGGACAGCCCCCCGTAAAGTCAGAGGTGTAGGTGGGAGCACAAAGTAGTAAAGCAGGCAGGCTCTGGTTATGGGGGTAGATGCTAGAGGATTTCCAGGGGACTCCTGAGGCTCGATCCTTCCTTTGCGTATGTCTAGCCTCCTTCCTCATGACCTTTGCCACGGGCGGAGTGCCTCACTCTGGCCCCCAACAATAATTTTCAAAAATAATTAGGTTCTAGTTTACCTAAAATGATAATAGTAATAAGGAATCTTTCCTCAAGATAACTTTAAAACTTTGATTCCATCAACAAATAACTGGCATGTAAAATTCCACATTAATGATAAACCTCATAATTGAAATATAAACTTTAATATGTTTTAAATCCATGTAAATGAAAGTAATAATTTAGAGTATTTCTCTCAAGAGAAAGCCAGCTGCTAAATAGGATTAGAAATCAATATGTTCTGCTATCACAACATCTCCCAGACTATCTTTGCTTATTCTTTGATTTTTCCTCCTCCTGTTCCCTTGATGAACTTGTTTACCTTATTGTATTGGTGCTTCTATCTCAGTGTATCTGGAATCCACCCACTTTCCTTCACAGTCACTCCACATCCTGTTTGGGGTTCTTTTGACCTCCTCGATCTGCACCACTGCAATAATCTAACAAGTTTCCAATGGTTCGCCCTCTTCTAAAGTTCTATAGAGTTAATTTCATCTTACCATTTCCATTCAACAATCCTATCCTTAGGATGAAGTTAATATCTCTTATCCTGACATTGAAGATCTGGCAGAGTCCAGATCCAAAACATCCTTCCAATTTTTGTTGTTTAGTCGCTATGTCATGTTCGACTCTTTTGTGACTCCAAGGACTGTAGCCCACCAGGCTTTTCTGTCCATGGGATTTCCCAGGCAAGAATACTGGAGTGGGTGGCCATTTCCTTCTCCAGGGGATCTTCCCAACCCAGGGATCAAACCCAGGTCTCCTGCATTGGCAGGTGGATTCTTTATCACTGAGCCACGTGGAAAGTCCCCTCCTTCCAATTTAATGCTAGTATTTGTTCCTTTTGTTTATGCCATATTCTCTATCTCCACAATATATAAGATGGGTGTTCAAACCTTTGTAATTTTGTTCATGAAGTGTGCATGCTTGTGTGTGTTCATAAATATGTTCTCCACCTCTAATCCTTTGAAATCATGAAAGATGAACTTATTTTCCAGTTATTCCATAGAACCTTACTTCTGTCTATCTACTGAGCTCTCTGAATTCTTAAGTCCCACTAAATTTACTTTCGAAAGGACATTTGTTAATTATTTATTGTCTGGAATCATAATTCACTGTTTCCCATTAAAAGTTTTTCTCTAGCTAACAGAAGTAAAAGCTTAAAGACAAGGGTGGTGTATCTTATTTACCTGCATAGTACCTGGCCATATAATGCATATAATGTCACTCAATAACTATATATTTGAATATGCTGTTGCTTGCAACAACAACAAAGCAAAAGATTTGATACAACTATATGAAGTTATCAAAAGATATTTCCCTTAAAACTGACTATACTGAGCATATATTTTCATATCAAATTATATTTTTAAATGTGCTATGAAACATGTGCTAAAGTGAATGTCACTTTGGTAATATGCATAAGTGTCTACTAAATTTTATGTTCTTAAAATTCATATACTCATATATTATAATTTTAATATATCTATAATTTAATTGTAGATAAATTAGTTGGGAGAAGTTTTCTATAAGTCAAATTAAATTATATATCAAATTTACAGCATAAATATTCCAAATATCAAACTGAAACAGAAGTCAAAAAGGATATTTAAACTAGAATGTATAGTAGAAACTAATTAATATTAATAATAGTGCTTGTGAATTTAGCATACTGTTTCATTTCCAGTATTTTTCACAAATATTTCAAGATAATAGTTCTATACTTCAAGAGGGATTTTTACATCCTTTTGTTGGAAGGGACTTTCATAGTCTTCATAGAAAATAACTATTAACAATTATATCATGGCTCATGAAAATATCACATCATTCAGTATGATTTACTTTATCTTTATTATTTAATGTAGGGGTTTTCATAGCTCATTTAAAAGAGTTCATTATATTAACTTAGTTATTGCTTAACTCCATTAACTAATTAATGTAGAAGTATTGTCAATTCAAGTGGTAAAGAATTTTGTGTTCTTTTATTCCTGGCCTCTTATTTCTAAAAGGTATATATGTCACATCTAAAAATCAAATCATAGTTTATGTCTGGAGGGAAGTTACTCGAACAGTTACAGGAGCTCAGGATGATTTTACCAAAAGTTTACCTTTTTTAGCTTAACTTTAACTTGAATACAAGTGTAAATATGGAAATACCAACTGTTTCTGATCCTTGCTCTGAAGTGCAAGATATAAGAAATTAAATTCATCTAACAATAACCAACAATGATTTAAAGAAAGTGGCAGCATTAAGCAGTGCAGACTCCCAACTGGGCATCAAAGGACCCACGTGAGGTCTTTCCTAACATTCTAGATGAACCTGGGCTGCCTCTGAGACACGACTTTATGTCTGAAATTGCACCTGGGGTGCCAGGACATGGTAAGTATGAAATTTCAGAGGAACATCCTGACCATATGAAAAATTACCAAAACTTCAGGTCTCTTAAAATTATTCACTCATTTTGAAAGTATGAAAGTGCTGACAGTGGATTTCCAGATGGTATTTCTTGGTGAGAGCTGCTGCCAATCTATCAGTTCCATTCCAAATGGACTGGAACTTTTGCTTCTCACTTTTTAATCTACAAAAGAGGTCTTCAACAGGACCGTTGATAGACCCTAATGGAAACTTCTACAGTTTGCCATTCAGTAGACTGGTGTCTGACACGTCGTGAGGAACCTCAAGGCAAGCAGCTGTGCTAAGGATCTGAGGTGGCAGGTGAGAAAGAAAATAGAGGCTGTTGGGGGTATAAACGCTCCCCTATGCATACCAAGCACAAAATGTGTGAGAGTTTCTCATTCCTTGGGGCTTCTCATTCCTTGGGCCAAAACAGACTAAGAACTGACAAGGAACACTTCAGCTTCTGCCCAGGAGTGCTATTTGGAACTCAGTATGGATAGGATCATGGGAAGATTAGGTACTAGAGGAAAGGCTGCTGCCTGGAAGGCCTAGCAAAGGCAGCCTCTGAGGAATCAACAGGAATTCCCAGACCAGAAAGTCATCTTTATAGAGTACCAAGAATCAGAGAATGTGCAGCAATCTTACATAATACCAGTGTACGTCGTGTGCCTTCTTTCATTGTCTTCCTCTCTGCATACCGTCTTTGGAAGACCCAGAACCACTTTGCAAGCTGAAGGAGAAGCAGAAAACGAGAGAAAATAATGGGTGTACCCACTTACCAGGTGTCATTGCCTACTTGAAATCCTTCCCAACTGAGAGAATGGGAAAGATTTAAATCTCCCCAACTGAGAGAATGGGAAAGATTTAAATCCAAACTTGATTGAGTTTGGAACTGGGTGTTCTTACATCAAACTGAGGTTGCTTGGTGATTTAGAGGAAGTATAGATCTTATTATTATCTAAAAATGACTACAAAGTCATGGCATCCCCAGAATTTTCATGCAGCTGCAGGAGAAAATTTGCCCTATAATTCATATTTAGAAGGGACTTTGGGAAAGAAAAATAAAGAGAATTTGATTATATTCACCCAGTTGTGGCAGATCAACATATAAATCATGTTATTTGACTTGTCTCTCTCTCAGTTTCCTCAAGTGTAAGACTAGTGTGGAGAAGGTGTTTTTAGAATTAAATATTTTGTGTCACTGAAATCTGTCTTTTCTGAGAGACGGGAAGGGAAGAAGAGAAGCAAAATCATATTTTATGAAACTAGCTCAATTCTAAGAGCAAAGCCTGATCAAGATAGCCAGTACTCACCCACAAACACAACTAAACACTACAAATCAAAGTCTTATAATGATATAGAAGTAAACATTCCAGGCAAAATAATAGTAAATTGAATCCAGAAGTGTATTAAGAAATAATAAGCCATGACAAAGTAAATTTTTATTCTATAAATGCAAAGATAGATCAATAAAAATAGATCTGCTAATATAATTTATTATATTATCATCTTAGATGCTATGAAAAAGCATTTTATAAAAGTCAACAAAGACATCTGATTTGATTTTAAAACAAGTAAATAGTCTGAAGTGAAAGGATTTCTCTTTAGAATAATGATGACTATCTAATACTGCAAAAAATATAATGCCTGTTGTTAAGACTCAAAGAACTACTATGTGTCAGAAAAGATAAGATTTTGCTATCAATTCAATATTCTACATTGCTCTGGAAGTTTTAGATAATACAATAAGAAAATAAATATAATTAAATATAAGCAGAAAAGTATTATTTTAAACTATTCTGTTTTTCTTTGATATAATAATTAAAATGGTCTCCCTGTCCCAGGATTATTAAAAGTCATTTATATAGCTCCTAATATGTTAATGTGTTTTAAATTTAGAGATAGATAGTCACCTAAATTTTCTCCAAATATCCAAATAATTATAGCAAAGATATGCATCAACAATCATTCCCCCCCCCCTCACTATATCCAAATACCACCCTATCATTTGTAAAATTCTGCATACACATTCTTGAGTCAGTTTTGGGGCTTTGTATTCTCCTCTAGACAATCAATGTATTTTTGAACCAATATCACTCTGTTAAGTTACTGCAGTTTTGTAATGTATTTTGAAGTTTGATTGGAAAATCTGCCCACTGCTATGGGCACTCTTTATACTTGACCCAAGAACTAGTTTGAAGTTGTGCACTTTATAATTGTCAGGAGGGATTATTTATTCTGTTTGTTGTTAAATATTGCTCAGATAATGCAGACAATCCTATTTATATTTGGAGATTTATTGAAGATATGTGTTTCATGAACACTTTCATTTGATTTTTAATGTACCTGCCTTATATGTGTAGTGATTTTTTTCACATCCACAGCTCAGGAATATAAGAAATGTAACTTTATTCTTCCCTCACTGAAATTCATTTCTCTCTCAAGTCCCCTGATGCTTAAAACTTGCCAATATAGGGGAACATGTGCTCCTATAGGTCAGATTTAAGGTCTCTGGAATATGTATTCAGGAAAATTATTTTTCTCTCCACTACCCATATTTTTCTTCTTATTTCTTTCCTGGAAGATCTGAGCTTCCAGGGACTCACATATTCCAGTTTCAGGGCCAGGGCAACTGGTTTTTCCCACTCTCTCTTTGCAACCTCCACCTCTGTCTGGCTTGTTCCTCCTGTCAACATAGGCTCTTCTGTTAATTACCATCTCTGGTTCAATAGATACGTGTCTCTTGATAAGCAACTTGCAAAACCTTTTCAAGTCTATCGATCTAAACAATCTCTCTCAAACTTTTGGGGAAACAAGAAAATTTCAAAGATTCTGTGAATTGACATGACCTAACATTTTACATGATCAAACTTAAACGTGATTTAAACGTCCGTGATTAAAAGCAAAACAAAATCTACTGTTCTACTTACTTATGCTCCATGTTTTAATTGTCTCTTGAGAAGCTTCCTCCAATGCATAACTCTTCTCTAAATTTACTAACTTAGACCTTTTGTTTCTTTTATCTTGATATATTTTTCTAATACAATTTGCTGTACATGATACCTTCACTTCTAATAAAATTTTCCTTTAGAAATATTACCCAATCAACAGCCAAAGAAAGGTAATGCATTTTACAAAGCACATAAAAAAAAAATCATGGATTTACTAACTCCAATTTAATAAATAAGTATGAAGTTGTTGAATTAGAGTTTTAATTAAAAAATAAAAACATGCATTATAGACCTATTACTATGGCCATTTATCAAAATATATCATATTCTTTTGTCCATTTCCCACAAATTTCTTTCCATTTACCTATGTTACTGGAACTGAAACCCTGCTTTGAGGACGATAACCCAATCCAATGTCAGGAGAGTTTTCCTTCAAAAAGACCTGTCACTTTGTGTCAGTTGTAGGAATTTGTGTCAATTTCCAAAGTCATTTCATATTTGCTTTGCATTACATCATTTTGCCCATGTCTCAGGTAACTGAAGATGTACCTGAAAATTTATTGGACAAGACAGTTGCCTTCCTAAGTGCAGAAAAGCCTGAAAGGCAGTCAGTGTTTTAGGAGCAACTAAAATATCTAAGCAAAATGGCACAAAACTTGAATGTTTACATTCAATCTGGTGTTGTTACCACTGACTTTAAAAATAATAAATTGAGCTTAAATTAACTTACATTTGATTTTCTATCTTCCTAGATTTTTGTGCATGTTTGATCTAACTTTATGTATTTTTAATACCTAGCTTTTAAATAGTTGGAATTTTCTATTTCATAATAAAATTGCTACCTTACACACAATGGAGTATGAATTGAGTTAATTTTTCTAACAATAGGGAAATTTGTATCCCATCACCAACACTCATCACTTTTTCTCTGAGAAAAATGTGGTTGGGAAGTAGAATTGGTCAATGGAAAATGTAGTCTCATTATCTGAAGAGACATTAAACTCAGCATCATAATTTAACCAGCTTGAATGATGTTTGGCTTATTTCCTAAGGTTGGTTCTTTTTGAAAATAAATAAGAACTAAAATTGAGGAATGCAAAAGCACCTTGCTTCTTCTGTCCCCAAAATTTAAACGTTTTTTGGCATCTACTTTTGTTTAGCTCTAAAATGGGATCACTGAAAATTTAACATACCATACTGAGCTAGGAATATAAGGATTAATATTCAATATATAGACAATATATGAAAAGAATAGGTCTTTTATGACATTTCTTTTCATGAGTGAAAAGGGATCTAATAAATTACTTTATTAAATCTCCTCTCACAAGTGAAGATAAATGTCATCAAGGGCTTAAGCTCTCATGTATTACATACAATGTGAAGTTCTTCTGTCTATCTTCCTATATTTCTATATTTTGTCAAGATCTTCCAATGGGCTTTACTTCATCATCAAATATTTTTCTCTTTAAGATAAAATTTAAATAATATCTTGAGAAGAAAATGTCTGATTTCATTTAGGTTGTTGCTCTACTTGGTGTATATGCTGTTAGATTACTCTGCTGTTAACACTTTTGTAATTTTTTTGTAATTTCTCATCTCCAAGGGCAGAATAGATGAGAGTAGGTATAGCAATGTCTTTTTATGTTGAATAAGGTTTAGACAAGTTTTATATTCTTTTCTAAGCATTCTTTATGTCCCTCTGGTTTTTCTTTGTCTCAGGTGATACTGCTTCTTCCAAAACTTTTACTTCCCCTTAGATAAAATTATCATCAAACAACCAGTTATGTAAGTTAGACACAAAAGATGTCACCCTCTACTCTTTGTTACCTTCAGGCCATATATCTTCCTAAATTCTAAATTCTGTTAGTTCCATATTTTCATTGTTATTCCTATCTCTTTCCGTTTCTTAATGCTTTGGTCTAATATTCACAGTCTTTTACCTAGACAAGTTTTAGAGTCTTCTAAAGCACTGGGTTTTCAATCTTTCTTTCCTATCACCATGAAGAAACATATTTACATTATGACTCATTATACATATACATAATTAAAATTAAATAAATAGGTGAAATAAAAGTTTCTAAAAAACCATTCCTCTTAATATTCAATGCATATTAATGTTTTCTATTTGATTTATAGAGGCAAAAAATGATTTTATGACCTTACTGATGGATTGCTATCTGCAGTTTGAGAAAAACTGCAAAAGAACTGCCCTGACTCCTGCCAATACTCTAATGGCTCTCTGACACTGCCAACAGAAAGTTCTGTATCCTGCCTTTGTAAACACATCATCTCGCCCCTTAAAACCCTCCTTCCAACTTCTAGATAAAGTCTAAACATATCATTATATCATGAAATTAAGTTTCTCCTTGCTTACACCTACATATCATTACTCTTCATACTCACAGGCTCAAGCCATTCCATTTTGTATCTGTATGTCTTTCCACAAAATTCTTCTGCCCCTACCACCACCTCATTTAACTCTTCTTTTTTTATTCTTCAAGACTCTGCTCAAATATCTTTCTCTCCCTCTATAAATCTCTCTCTAATCCCTCCCCAAATAGAAATAGTTACTCTTCCTTGGCACCACCACTGTACAGATAAATACTCCTTTAAAAACAATTAATGGGTGCCTTTAAAAACAATTAATTGGCAATACTCACAAAACTCATTCCCTAGAGTTGCCTTCACTTGACCACACAGTCACTATACCTGGATTTATCATAATGGAATGATTTCCTAATGATTCAATTTCTTCAATTTTTCTTTTTTTATTTCTTACTGAGTTTCCTTTGAATTTTTGCACTTCTATTCATGAAACAGAAGTTGCTATATAATAAGATTCTTCAATATTCAGGGAACACAGTTACACTTCCACCCATCAAAGAATAAATGGTATGGACTTGCTTTCCACTAAAAACAGCTAGATAATTAGAAAACTAGACTCACTATATGAAACAACTGTTTTCAACCACTGAATGACAGGGAGGACTGGAATGTGGCTTCTAATAGAATGTGGCCTCTAATAGATGTGCCATTCTAATAGAGAGACAAATGGGATGAAGCCTATGATCAACTTAGCTTTCAGGGTAGAAGAGAACCCAGGCTCACAGAATCAAAGGATGAAACTTTAGAGCCCATGGAAGACAAAGAAGCTAGAATTTGCAGGACAAGTACTGGAGAAGAGAGACTAAAGACTTCTGGAATCTACCCAAGGACTCCCAAGATTCTTGGACTGAATCTTAGATTAATACTAACCTGTATATACTCCAGGTAAAATTCTGTGAGGCTTGACAAAGATAAGCCATCTGAGAGCTGTAAGCCAAACAATTCCCAAAGCTCATAAGGGGCTGGCATACATACAAGTTTTCACTGGCTGTGGTAGAGAGATCTTGCTGAATACTTGAGATATTCAACAGAGATTTCATGAGGACCACATTAGAAGTAAGGTTAAAGAAACCCTAGTTCAGTTCATTTCAGTCACTCAGTTGTGTCCAACTCTTTGTGACCCCATGGAGTGTAGCATGCCAGGCTTCCCTGTCCATCACCAACTCCCGGAGCCTACTCAAACTCATGACAATGGAGTTGGTGATGCCATCCAACCATCCCATCCTCTGTCGTCCCCTTCTCCTCCTGCCTTCAATCTTTTCCGGAATCAGGGTCTTTTCTAATGAGTCAGTTTTTCTCATTAGGTGGCCAAAGTATTGGAGCTTCAGTATCAGTCCTTCCATTGAATATTCAGGATTGATTTCCTTTAGGGTTGACTGGTTTGATCTCCTTGCAGTCCGAGGGACTCTCAAGAGTCCTCTCCAACACCACAGTTCAAAAGCATCAATTCTTTGGTGCTCAGCTTTTCACATCCATACAAGACTAGTGGGAAAACCATAGGTTTTAATTAGATGGACTTTTGTCGGACAGGGCTTACCTTGTGACTCAGCTGGTAAAGAATCTGCCTGCAATGCAGGAGACCTGGGTTCGATCCCTGGATTGGGAAAAACCCCTGGAGAAGGGAAAGACTAGCCACTCCAGTATTCTGGCCCGGAGAATTCCATGGACTGTATCATCCATAGGGTCACAAAAAGTCAGACACAACAGAGCAACTTTTATTTGAGCAACTTTCACTTTGTTGGCAAAGTAATGGCTCTGCTTTTTAATATGCTGTCTAGGTTTGTCACAGTTTTTCTTCCGAGGAGCAAGCATCTTTTAATTTCATGTCTGCAGTCACCATCTGCAGTGATTTTGAAGCCCAAGGAAATAAAGTCTGTAACTGTTTCCATTGTTTCCTCATCTATTTGCCAAATGCTGCTGCTGCTGCTAAGTTGCTTCAGTGGTGTCCGATTCTGTGCGACCCCATAGATGGCAGCCCACCTGGCACCCCGTCCCTGGGATTCTCCAGGCAAGAACACTGGAGTGGGTTGCCATTTCCTTCTCCAATGCATGAGAGTGAAAAGTGAAAGTGAAGTCACTCAGTCATGTCTGACCCTCAGCGACCCCATGGACTGCAGCCTTCCAGGCTCCTCCATCCATGGGATTTTCCAGGCAAGAGTACTGGAGTGGGGTGCCATTGCCTTCTGCAATTTGCCAAATAGAGTAAGGCAATTTTAGATCTGTCCTAGTAAACCTAAAACAAACAAAAAGGCTTTGAAGGAATCATGATGCTTCCTTGGATGCATGATTCCTTGCATGATGACTACTTGCAAGTAACTTGACTCCATGCTCAAAAATTTTAAAGCACTTTGCCCCAACCAGTAACGCTGAAGAAGCTGAAGTTGAATGGTTCTATGAAGACCTACAAGACCTTTTAGAACTAACACCCAAAAAAGATGTCCTTTTCATTATAGGGGACTGGAATGCAAAAGTAGGAAGTCAAGAAACACCTGGAGTAACAGGCAAATTTGGCCTTGGAATATGGAATGAAGCAGGGCAAAGACTAATAGAGTTTTGCCAAGAAAATGCACTGGTCATAACAAACACCCTTTTCCAACAACACAAGAGAAGACTCTATACATGGACATCACCAGATGGTCAACATCAAAATCAGATTGATTATATTCTTTGCAGCCAAAGATGGAGAAGCTCTATACAGTCAGCAAAAACAAGACCAGGAGCTGACTGTGGCTCAGACCATGAACTCCTTATTGCCAAATTCAGACTGAAATTGAAGAAAGTAGGGAAAACCACTAGATCGTTCAGGTATGACCTAAATCAAATCCCTTATGATTATACAGTGGAAGTGAGAAATAGATTTAAGGGCCTAGATCTGATAGATAGAGTGCCTGATGAACTATGGAATGAGGTTCATGACATTGTACAGGAGACAGGGATCAAGACCATCCCCATTGAAAAGAAATGCAAAAAAGCAAAATGGCTGTCTGGGGAGGCCTTACAAATAGCTGTGAAAAGAAGAGAAGCGAAAAGCAAAGGAGAAAAGGAAAGATATAAACATCTGAATGCAGAGTTCCAAAGAATAGCAAGGAGAGATAAGAAAGCCTTCTTCAGCGATCAATGCAAAGAAATAGGGGAAAACAACAGAATGGGAAAGACTAGAGATCTCTTCAAGAAAATCAGAGATACCAAAGGAACATTTCATGCAAAGATGGGCTCGATAAAGGACAGAAATGGTATGGACCTAACAGAAGCAGAAGATATTAAGAAGGGATGGCAAGAATACACAGAAGAACTGTCCAAAAAAGATCTTCACGACCCAGATAATCACGATGGTGTGATCACTGACCTAGAGCCAGACATCCTGGAATGTGAAGTCAAGTGGGCCTTAGAAAGCATCACTACAAACAAAGCTAGTGGAGGTGATAGAATTCCAGTTGAGCTATTCCAAATCCTGAAAGATGATGCTGTGAAAGTGCTGCACTCAACATGCCAGCAAATTTGGAAAACTCATCAGTGGCCACAGGACTGGAAAAGGTCAGTTTTCATTCCAATCCCAAAGAAAGGCAATGCCAAAGAATGCTAAAACTACCTCACAATTGCACTCATCTCACACGCTAGTAAAGTAGTGCTCAAAATTCTCCAAGCCAGGTTTTGGCAATACGTGAACCGTGAACTTCCTGATGCTCAAGCTGGTTTTAGAAAAGGCAGAGGAACCAGAGATCAAATTGCCAACATCTGCTGGATCATAGAAAAAGCAAGAGATTTCCAGAAAAACATCTATTTCTGCTTTATTGACTATGCCAAAGCCTTTGACTGTGTGGATCAGAATCAACTGTGGAAAATTCTGAAAGAGATGGGAATACCAGATCACCTGATCTGCCTCTAGAGAAATTTGTATGCAGGTCAGGAATGAACAGTTAGAACTGGACATGGAACAACAGACTGGTTCCAAATAGGAAAAGGAGTACGTCAAGGCTGTATATTGTCACCCTATTTATTTAACTTATATACAGAGTACATTATGAGAAATGCTGGACTGGAAGAAACACAAGCTGGAATCAAGATTGCCGGGAGAAATATCAATAACCTCAGATATGCAGATGACACCACCCTTATGGCAGAAAGTGAAGAGGAACTAAAAAACCTCTTGATGAAAGTGAAAGAGGTGATTTAAAAAGTTGGCTTAAAGCTCAACATTCAGAAAACGAAGATCATGGCATCTGGTCCCATCACTTCATGGCAAATAAATGGGGAAACAGTGGAAACAGTGTCAGACTTTATTTTTCTGGGCTCCAAAATCACTGCAGATGGTGACTGCAGCCATGAAATTAAAAGACGTTTACTCCTTGGAAGGAAAGTTATGACCAACCTAGATAGCATATTGAAAAGCAGAGACATTACTTTGCCAACAAAGGTTCATCTAGTCAAGGCTACGGTTTTTCCAGTGGTCAGGTGTGGATGTAAGAGTTGGACTGTGAAGAAGGCTGAGTGCCGAAGAATTGATGCTTTTGAACTGTGGTGTTGGAGAAGACTCTTGAGAGTCCCTTGGACTGCGGGGAGATCCAACCAGTCCATTGTGAAGGAGATCAGCCCTGGGATTTCTTGGGAAGGAATGATGCTAAAGCTGAAACTCCAGTACTTTGGCCACCTCATGCGAAGAGTTGACTCATTTCCAATGATGCTGGGAGGGATTGGGGGCAAGAGGAGAAGGGGATGACAGAGGATGAGATGGCTGGATGGCATCACTGACTCGATGGACGTGAGTCTGAGTGAACTCCAGGAGTTGGTGATGGACAGGGAGGCCTGGCGTGCTGTGATTCATGGGGTTGCAAAGAGTCGGATACGACTGAGCGACTGATCTGATCTGATCTGAAATAAAAATAAAATCCAAAATAGCAATGTATGATTCATACTATCTAGCATCCAATGAAATATAACTATGTTGCTATATATAATATAAATATCACTACCTGAAAACTAACAAAATTTAAAGCATAACCAATAGAAAAATCAATTAATAAAAGGGAGCCAGAAATAATAGAGACAAAACTTTAAATCTGCTTTCTCAAATATGCTCAGTGTGTTAAAGGAATGCACAAACTTCATGAATAAAAAAATATAATATATTTTAAATAACAAATAAAACTTCTAAAGCTTAAAAATATAATATTTGAAATGAAAAACTAACTATATAGGCTTAACAACATAGTAAACCCATAAGAAATAAAAATCAATGAATTTGACATAATAGTAAATATATTTAAACTGAAGTATACAGATTAAAAAAAAGACTGAAAAAATATTTTGGATCCCAAGTCACCTGTGGGACAACAATAAATGAACCAATGTATGTACTACTTGAGGTCAAAGACTGGGAGAAGAATTTTATAAAGGACAGAAAAAGAAAAAAAAAAAAAACACAGGAAGAAATAACAACCAAAATATTTCAGACTTGATAAATTAGTAGCACAAAGAAAACCACACCAGGAACCACTATAATTAAATTGTTTAAAATCAACAATTAAAAAAAAAATTAAGGCAAGAAGAGAGAAAAATAGCATTTTATATATGTTGAAAAATAAAGATAAATATGACTACAGACTTCTCATTATGAAAAATACAAGACAAAATCAATAAACTGACACATTTAAAGCAATAAAAGAAATAAAAGTCAACAAATAATTCTATATTAAGTGAATATTTGTTTCAAAATTGAAGGTTAAATAAACACGTTTTCAGACAAGCAAAGCCTGGAGAATTTGTACCCAGCAGAGTAACACAAGAAGAAATGTTAAAAATATTAAATGTCAAATGTTAAAAAAAAAATTCTTCAAGCTGAAGGTATACCAGATGCATACTTGGATAAAATACCTGAAATAATAGATAAATATAAAAGATCTTTTTGCTTTAAATATTCTTTCAAAGACAGTTGACTATTTAAATTTATAACAACAAAGAATAGGGCTTAAATGCAGGAGGATAAATATGACAAAAATAGCACCCAGGATGAAGGGTAAATAGCACTTTACTGCTGTAAGTTCCTTACATTTTGTGTGATGTGATGTAAAGAGCAAAGCTAAAGCAAACTATGATCCATAGGCCAAATCTGGTCTGTGTCCTGCTTTTGTGAGGCCCACAAGCTAAACATTTCTTTTTTTGCGTTTTGAAAGGGTAACAAACAGAATATACAACAGAGATCTTATGTGGCCCATGAAGCTAAAATATTGCTACTTTATTGAAAAATATCTGTCAACTACTGAGCTAGATTGTGATAGGTAAAAAATATATACTGAAAACTCTAGAGAATCTAATAAAAATATAAAGCACAGAGACATAGCCAATAAGTCAAAATAATAAAAATAAAATGAAATACTAAAAAAATACTTTTAAAAAATTAAATTAGTTTTAAAAAAAAGAAGGAAAAAACATCTACAGCCATCTCTTCTGACCTCGGAAGCTAAGCAGGATCAGACTTCAATTAGTACTTGGATGGGAGAAGGAAAAAGCGTCAAAAGTAACAAGAAAATGACAAAAAAGTAAATAGTAAAAGATAGATTTGAACTCAAGAGCACCATAACTGCATTAAATATGAGTAATTATATTACTCCAATTAAAAGGCATAGATTGTCCTTTTGGATAATATAGCAACACTGGATTATATTCTGTCTATTAAAATGCTACTTGAAATACAGAGATATACATATGTTAAAAGCATTTTTTTAAAAAGCACAGAAAAAGATATATTATCCAAACAGAAGAAAACTGGAATGTCTATACTAACATCAGTTAATAATATTTTAAAAATCTCTGGAAAATTCTGAAAGAGATGGGAATACCAGACCACCTGACCTGCCTCTTGAGACACCTGTATGCAGGTCAGGAAGCAACAGTTAGAACTCGACATGGAACAACAGACTGGTTCTAAATGGGGAAAGGAGTACGTCAAGGTTGTATATTGTCACCCTGCTTATTTAACTTACATGCAGAGTACATCATGAGAAACGCTGGTCTGGAGGAAGCACAAGCTGGAATCACGATTGCTGGAAGAAATATCAATAACCTCAGATATGCAAATGACACCACCCTTATGGCAGAAAGTGAAGAAGAACTAAAGAGCCTCTTGATGAAAGTGAAAGAGGAGAGTGAAAAAGTTGGCTTACAACTCAACATTCAGAAAACTAAGACCATGGCAATGGTCCCATTGCATCATGGCAAATAGATGGAGAAACAGTGGCTGACTTTATTTTGGGGGGCTCCCAAATCACTGCAGATGGTGATTGCAGCCCTGAAATTAAAAGATACTTACTGCTTGGAAGAAAAGGTATGACCAACCTAGACAGCATATTAAAAAGCAGAGACATTACTTTACCAACAAAGGTCCATCTAGTCAAAGCTATGATTTTTCCAGTAGTCATGTATGGATGTGAGAGTTGGACTATAAAGAAAGCTGAGCACCGAAGAATTGATCCTTTTGAACTGTGATGTTGGACAAGACTCTTGAGAGTCCCTTGGACTGCAAGGAGATCCAACCAGTCCATCCTAAAGGAGATCAGTCCTGAGTGTTCATTGGAAGGCCTGATGCTGAAGCTGAAACTCCAATACTTTGGCCACCTGATGCGAAGAGCTGACCCATTTGAAAAGACTCTGATGCTGGGAAAGATTGAGGGCAGGAGAAGAAACGGACAAAAGGGGATGAGATGGTAGGAGGGCATCACTGACTCAATGGACACGAGTTTGGGCAAACTCCAGGAGTTGGTGATGGACAGGAAGGCCTGGCATGCTGCAGTTCATGGGGTCACAAAGAGTCAGACATGACTGAGCAACTGAACTGACTGATACTGACTGAAATTTAGATTTCTTTTCATGAAGTCTATAAAATAAACTTGAAAGAGACTATTCCCAGTGAAAAAAACAGATTTCAGAATGATGAAAGAGTCTACATAAAGAATTTGGGATTTAATGTTGCAAATCCACATCCATTTAAAAGGAGAATTTCAAAAGACATTAAGAAAAGCTTTTAAAAAAAGTATAAATTGAAAGAATAAATAAAGACCAATTATTGTTAATGATTTCAATACTCCTCTCTCAGTGATTCATAGAATTAGCAGACAGAAAATTGATAGATATATAGCAGATCTGAACTACACTATCAGTTTGACCTAAATGACATTTATATAACATTCCACCTAACTACTAAAGAATACACATTACTTTCAAGTATTCATTGAACTTTAACTATAAAAAACATATATTGGGCTACAAACCAAGTTTCAATAAATTTGTAATTACTGAAATCATACACAGTATATTTTTGACCAAAACCGAACTACACCAGAAAGGAATACAACAGGATACTGGAAAATTCTTGAATATTTGAAAGTTAAACAATACAGTTTTAAACAACCTTTTTGTCAAATATCAAGAGATATTAGATAATACTTTGAACTGAATAATAATGAAAAGACAGCAACATTTATATCTAGGATAGTGCTTAAGGCAATATCTATAGTTTCACATATTTTGTTAAAAGTTTTAAAAATAATTATCTACGCTTCTTCCTTAAGCTAGAAAAAGAAAAATAAATCAAAACAAAGCATGTAGAGGGAAGGTGTTGGAAAATGACTATGACTATTTTCAAATATATGTACACTCAGGACTTTCTGAGCAAAGAGAGCTAACACCAGGTTTAAAAGGTGACTGAATAGCAACTCCAAGAGAAAGAATTCCTAAAAGGTTTATTGTTTTAATTTTAATTGGAGGTTTATTAATTTACAATATTGGGGTGGTTTTTGCCATACATTCACATGAATCATCCATGAGTGTACATGTGTTCCCCATCCTGACCCTCCATCCCACCTCCCTCCCCATCCCATCCCTCAGGGTCATTCCAGTGCAACAGCCCTGAGGACCCTGTCTCATGCATCGAACCTGGACTGGCGATCTATTCCACATATGATAATATACATGTTTCAATTCTATTCTCTCAAATCATCCCACCCTCGCCTTCTCCCACAGAGTCCAACAGTCTGTTCTTACATTTGTCTCTTTTGCTGTCTCATATATAGGGTCATTGTTACCATCTTTCTAAATTCCATACTGCTGCTGCTGCTAAGTCACTTCAGTTGTGTCCGACTCTGTGTGACCCCATAGATGGCAGCCACCAGGCTCTACTGTCCCTGGGATTCTCCAGGCAAGAACACTGGAGTGGGTTGCCATCTCCTTCTCCAATGCATGAAAGTCAAAAGTGAAAGTGAAGTCGCTCAGTCGTGTCCGACCCTCAGCGACCCCATGGACTGCAGCCTACCAGGCTCCTCCATCCATGGGATTTTCCAGGCAAGAGTACTGGAGTAGGATGCCATCGCCTTCTCCATCTAAATTCCATATATATGCATTAATATACTGTATTGGTGGTTTTTTTTTTTTCTGACTTACTTGGCTCTGTATAATAGGCTCCAATTTCATCCACCTTATTAGAACTGATTCAAATGCATTCTTTTTAATAGCTAAGTAATATTCCATTGTGTATATGTACCACTGCTTTCTTATCCATTCATCTGTGGATGTACATCTAGGTTGCTTCCATGTCCTGGCTATTATAAACAGTGCTGCGATGAACATTGGGGTACACATGTCTCTTTCAATTCTGGTTTCCTTGGTGTGTATGCCCAGCAGTGGGATTGCTGGTTCATATGGCAGTTCTATTCTCAGTTTTTTTAAGGAATCTCCACATTGTTCTCCATAGTGGCTGTACTAGTTTGCATTCCAAACAACAGTGTAAGAGGGTTCCCTTTTCTCCACACACTCTCCAGCATTTATTGCTTGTAGACTTTTTGATAGCAGCCATTCTGACCATCATGAGATGGTACCTCACTGTGGTTTTGATTTGCATTTTTCTGATTATGAGGGATGTTGAGCATCTTTTCATGTGTTTGTTAGCCATTTGTATGTCTTCTTTGGAGAAATGTCTGTTTAGTTCTTTAGCCCATTTTTTGATTGGGTCACTTATTTTTCTGGAATTGAGCTGCAGGAGTTGCTTGTATATTTTTGAGATAATTCTTTGTCAGTTGCTTCATTTGCTATTATTTTCTCCCATTCTTAAGGCTGTCTTTTCACCTTGCTTATAGTTTCCTTTGTTGTGCAAAAGCTTTTAAGTTTAATTAGGTCCCATTTGTTTATTTTTGCTTTTATTTCCATTACTCTGGGAGGTGGGTCATAGAGAATCCTGCTATGATTTATGTCAGAGAGTATTTTGCCTATGTTTTCCTCTAGGAATTTTATAGTTTCTGATCTTACATTTAGATCTTTAATCCATTTTTAGTTTATTTTTGTGTATGGTGTTAGAAAATGTTCTAGTTTCATTCTTTTACAAGTGGTTGACCAGTTTTCCCAGCACCACTTGTTAAAGAGGTTGTCTTTTCTCCATTGTATATTCTTGCTTCCTTTGTCAAAGATAAGGTGTCCATAGGTGTGTGGATTTATCTGTGGGCTTTCTGTTTTGTTCCATTGATCTATGTTTCTGTCTTTATGCCAGTACCATACTGTCTTGATGACTGCAGCTTTGTAGTATAGCCTGAAGTCAGGCAGATTGACTCCTCCAGTTCCATTCTTCTTTCTCAAGATTGCTTTGGCTATTCCAGGTTTTTTGTAATTCCATACAAATTGTAAAATTATTTGTTATAATTCTCTGAAAAATACTGTTGATAGCTTGATAGGGATTACATCAAATCTATAGATTGCTTTAGGTAGTGTACTCATTTTTACTATATTGATTCTTCTCATTCATGAACATGGTATATTTCTCCATCTATTTGTGTCCTCTGATTTCTTTCATCAGTGTTTTATAGTTTTCTATATATAGGTCTTTTGTTTCTTTAGGTAGATATATTCCAAAGTATTTTATTCTTTTCATTGCAGTGGTGAATGGAATTGTTTCCTTAATTTCTTTCTGTTTACTCATTGTTAGTGTATAGGAATACAAGGGATTTCTGTGTGTTAATTTTATATCCTACAACTTTACTGTATTCATTGATTAGCTCTAGTAAATTTTCTGGTGGATTCTTTAGGGTTTTCTATGTAGAGGATCATGTCATCTGCAAACAGTGAGAGTTTTACTTCTTCTTTTTCCAATCTGGATTCCTTTTATTTCTTTTTCTGAAATATCTCCCCTACAGACATTTGTTTGCATTCCAGAGAACAATAAAATCTTAGAGCCTTTCCCCCTACCCTCAGAGAAAATTTCTTTGCTTTACAGAGTTAAAGTCTCTCTCTCTGTCCCTCTTTCAGTCTCTGTCTCTCCCTCTCTTCCTTCCCTCCCTCTTTTTCTCATTCTCTCTTCTTGGAAGGAAGAGGAACAGATATGTCATCTGCCTCATATAACTTCCCAAAGCCAAAATTTCAGAGTTCCTCTCTTGTGCTCTTGTGCATTGTATGCAAAAGAAACATCTGCCTTCATTGTTTTGCCCCACAGAAACAGATATGGAGGATCAATACAAGATGTTTTGTCAACAATTAAAAGTCTAGCTTCAGATTCTGACCCAGAGCTAAACTAAACTAAAAGCTGGTCTTTTAAAAGGTCAATAAAATTGATAATCCATTATATAGACTGATCAAAAATACAGAAAACACAAAATATATCAGGATTGAAAGAGATGCATTATTACAGATACAGAGTGATAAATTGAAGTATGTACATAAAATTACTGAGAAAAATTAAAGAATACCTAAATAAATGAAGAAAGATATAATATTCATAAATTGAACATGTCCATTATTAAAGTAAAAATTATCCCCCAGATTATTGTAAAGATTAATGGAATTCAAATCAAATTTCAAAAAGTTGTATATCTAGGAACTATCAACTTTCTTCTAATAATTATATAGACAGGTAAAAATTTACACTAGTCAAAATATTTAGGAAAAGAAAAGAAAAATTAGGAGTTACAGTACTAAACTTTATGACAATATAAAACTGTAGTAATAAGACAATGTGTTAATGGTGATATGTATGCTGTGCTAAGTCACTTCAGTCAGGACCAACTCTTTTGCAACCCTATGGACTGTAGCCCACTAGGCTCCTTAGTCTATGAGATTCTGCAGCAAGGATACTGGAGTGGGTTGCCATGCCCTCTTCCAGAGGATTTTCCTGACCCAATTCAAACCCAAGGATCGAATCCATGTCTTCTGTGACTCCTGTACTGGAGGCGGATTTTTACCACTGAGCCCCCAGGGAAGCCCAATGGTGGTATAGAGCTATATGGTGGTATGGAGATAGTCAGTGATGCTATCTAAACATCTCATCCTCTGCTGCTTCCTTCTCCCCTTGCCCTCAATCTTTCCCAGTGTCAGGGTCTTTTCCAATTAGCCAGCTCTTCACATCAGGTGGCCAAAGTATTGGGAGTTTCAGCTTCAATATCAGTCCTTCCAACGCATATTCAGAGTTGATTTCCCTTAGGGCTGACTGGTTTGATTTTCTTGCAGTCTAAGGGACTCTCAAGAGTCTTCCCCAGCACCACAGCACAAAAGCATCAATTCTTCAGCACTCAGCCTTCTTTATGGTCCAACTCTCACATCCATATATGACTTGTCTAAGTTTTTACAGCTTTCCTTACAAGGAGCAAGTGTCTTTTAATTTCACAGCTGCAGTCACCATTTGCAGTAATTTTGGAGCCCAAGAAAATAAAATCTGTCACTGTTTCCACTTTTTCCCCATCTATTTGCCATGAAGTGATGCCATGAAGGGAACAGATGCCATGATTTTAGTTTTTTGAATATTGAGTTTAAGCAAGCTTTTTCACTCTCCTCTTTCACCCTCATCAAGAGGCTCTTTAGTTCGTCTTCCGTTTCTGCCATTAGAATGATATCATCTGCATATCTGAGGTTGTTGATATTTCTCTTTGAAATCTCAAGTCCAGCTTTTGATTCATTCAGCTTGGCATTTTGCATGACGCACTCTACATGGATGTTAGTTCACAATTATCAGGTGGCTCAGTGGTAAAGAATCCACTTGCCAAGCAAGAGACATGGGTTCAACCCCTGGAGGAGGAAATGGCAATCCATTTCACTACTCTTGCCTGGAGAATCCCATTGACAGAGGAGCCTGGCAGGCTACAGTCCATGGGGCTGCAAAAGTGTTGGATATGACTTAGCCACTAAACATACATACATGAATAATACATTAATTTGGCAAGTTCTTTGTGGTCCAGTCTCTCCCTAAAGTCCCAGAGGCATCCAAGTTTTTGATTCTTGTATTTGTTTATCCCACCCCCTTATTTCTATGTTTTTTTTAAATAGAATTACGTTATCATTTCAGATTTTGAGCTTCCAAGATCTAAAGAACTTTAAATACTCGATTTGGAGATGTTTCTTATATTAATTGAAATGAAGATGTCAGTAGAAGTTTAGTTAATTCTTTGAATTGCTTTTTACTGTGTTGCTTAGTAAAATGTTAAAATGTATATCCATGCAAAATCTAGTGTCCCTGGGAAAGACTAAATGTTCCACAGCTATGGAGAAAATATGAGGATGTCTCTAAACCTACAATTGTAAAAGGAATCCTGCCAATTCTAGAGTCTAGCACATCTCAGGTACTCTGTGAGAACCTCAAGAAGGCATTTGACTCAGCATCAGTATCTGGATTCTCTTCTGTGTAGCATGAAACACTTACACCTCTTATGAGTGTAGTAGAAGAGCATAAATAAGCACCTATCTCTTTTATGAATCTCTAGGAGGCTGCAACATTGGAGAAACCCACATCTACATTTACTTTGTAAGGCTAGAATTCCCCTTACAGTTTTATTCTGGAAATAAACTTTCTACGTTGATTCTTTGGAAAGTGGGTCATGAAGGAAAAAGCATTGGTCTGGTTTCATTCTGACTGAGACTTAAATCCTGGTCCCCCCACTTACTGGGGCTTCCCTGGTAGCTCAGTAGTAAAGAACCTGCCTGCAATGCAGGAGCCCCAGGTTCAGTCCCTGGCTTGGGAAGATCCTGTGGAGGAGGGCATAACAACCCACTCCAGTATTCTAGCCTAGAGAATTCCATGGACAGAGGAGCCTGGCGGGCTTCAGTCCATAGGGCTGCACAGAGTTGGACATGACTGAAGCAACTAACCAGCAGCAGCAGCCCCCACTTTCAGTCAAATGACTTCAACAAAGGATTTAATCTTTCTGAGCCATGATTTTTTTCCCACCTGTATGTGTAAACTCCAATCTTAAATGTTACGATCAAATTAAAGAACACACTCAAGGAGGCTGGCACAAGGCAAATGTTCATTAAATAATGGTTATGGTTTCATCAGGGCTCCCCAGGTGGCAATAGTGGTAAAGAACCCACTTGCCAATGCAGGAGATGCAGCTTTTTTCCCTGGGTCGGGAAGATACCCTGGAGAAGGAAATGGGAACACACTCTGGTATTCTTGCCTGAGAGACCCAATAGACAGAGGAGTCGGGAAGGCTACAGTCCATAGGGTTGCAAAGAGCTGGACACAACTAAAGTGACTTAGTACGCATGCACATGGTTTTACCCACAGTTCCTTATAGACCCTGGGATAGTCTAGCATCTTCTTGGTATGAGGTGAAGACTATATAAGCAGTAAGCCTTTAAATTGTAACATGTTACTTAAAGCAAGATCACATTGAAAGGTAGAAATATTTTATAAGAATTTCCCATTTCAATTCGTTTCAGTCTCTCAGTTGTGTCTAACTCTTTGCGACCCCATGGACTGCAGCACACCAGGCCTCCCTGTCCATCATCAACTCCTGGAGTTTACCCAAACTCATGTCCATTGAGTCAGTGATGCCATCCAACCATCTCATCCCCTGTCGTCCCCTTTTCCTCCTGCCCTCAATCTTTCCCAGCATCAGGGTCTTTACAAATGGGTCAGCTCTTTGCATCAGGTGGCCAAAGTATCAGAGTTTCAGCTTCAGCATCAGTCCTTCCAGTGAACACCCAGGACTGATCTCATTGCAGTCCAAGGGACTGTCAAGAATCTTCTCCAACACCACAGTTCAAAAGCATCAATTCTTTGGCGCTTGGCTTTCTTTATAGTCCAACTCTCACATCCATACATAACTATTGGAAAAACCATAGCCCTGACTAGATAGACCTTTGTTGGCAAAGTAATGTCTCTGCTTTTTAATATGCTGTCTAGGTTGGTCATAACTTTGCTTCCAAGGAGTAAGCATCTTTTAATTTCATGGTTGCAATCGCCATCTGCAGTGATTTGGGAGCCCCAAAAATAAAGTCAGCCACTCTTTCTCCATCTATTTGCCATGAAGCAATGGGACCAGATGCGTGAGCTTAGTTTTCTGAATGTTGAGCTTTAAGCCAACTTTTTCACTCTCCACTTGCACTTTCTAATTCCTCTTCACTTTCTGCCATAAGGGCGGTGTCATCTGCATATCTGAGGTTATTGATATTTCTCCTGGCAATCTTGATTCCAGCTTGTGGTTCATCCAGCCCAGCGTTTCTCATGATGTACTCTGCATGTAAGTTAAATAAGCAGGGTGACAATATACAACCTTGACGTACTCCTTTTCCTATTTGGAAGCAGTCTGTTGTTCCATGTCCATTCTAACTGTTGCTTCCTGACCTGCATACAGATTTCTCAAGAGGCAGATCAGGTGGTCTGGTATTCCCATCTCTTTCAGAATTTTCCACAGTTTGTTGTGATCCATACAGTCAAAGGCTTTGGCATAGTCAATAAAGCAGAAATAGATGTCTTTCTGGAACTCTCTTGCTTTTTAGATGATCCAGTGGATGTTGGCAGTTTGATCTCTGGTTCCTCTGCCTTTTCTAAAACCAGCTTGAACATCTGAAAGTTCACGATTCATGTATTGCTGAAGCCTGACTTGAACAATTTTGAGCAGTACTTTACTAGCGTGTGAGATGAGTGCAATTGTGTGGTAGTTTGAGCATTCTTTGGCATTGCCTTTCTTTGGGATTGGAATGAAAACTGAGCTTTTCCAGTTCTGTGGCCATTGCTGAGTTTCCAAATTTGCTGGCATATTGAGTGTAGCACTTTCACAGCATCATCTTTTATGATTATAAATAGCTCAACTGGAATTCCATCACCTCCACTAGCTTTGTTTGCAGTGATGCTTCCTAAGGCCCACTTGATTTCACATTCTAGGGTGTCTGGCTCTAGGTGAGTGTGAGTGATCACACCATTGTGATTATCTGGGACATGAAGATCTTTTTTGTACAGTTCTTCTGTGTATTCTTGCCACCTCTTCTTAATATCTTTTGCTTCTGTTAGGTCCATACCTTTTCTGTCCTTTATCGAGCCCATCTTTGCATGAAATGTTCCCTTAGTATCTCTAATTTTCTTGAAGAGATCTCTAGTCTTTCCCATTATATTTTTCCTCTATTTCTTTGCATTGATCACTGAGGAAGGCTTTCTTATCTCTCCATGCTATTCTTTGGAACTCTGCATTCAAATGGGTATATCTTTCCTTTTCTCCTTTGCTTTTTGTTTCTCTTTTCACAGCTATTTGTAAGGCCTCCTCAGAAAGCCATTTTGCTTTTTTGCATTTCTTTGTCTTGGGGTTATTATCAACATTTTCCCTCTATTTTTAATCTGGTTTTAACTTTTTAGGATTTTATGGATAAATAAGTACCTGCTTAGTCTCTGCAGTTAGCCTGAATCACTATTTGAATTCTAAACTCTAATAACTGGGAGAAGATATTATTCTTCTCCCCTTCAGTTTAATAAGCATTACTTTCTCAAAAGTGTTGAGGAGATCATGGGGATTCAAGCCCTTTATCCATTGAGTTGCCTCATGCTGACAAGAGAAAGGTGGACTTTTCCAACAAGTATGACCTCCCAGCCAAATGGCTTGGCTATTCTATCTAGGGCTGTTCCTGCCACTGCCAAATTTACTAGAATAATTACTTCCTGTTCTTAGGTACTAGCTTCTTCTAACAGAGCAATGGAGATCAAAGGCCAGTCCTGCAAAGACGTAAGACCATCAGTATCTCCTTGATTGTGGTGGTCTCTCAGATTCCCTAAGAGATTTCCTGTAAGCAGTCTCTCAACTCAAATATATAAGGGTTTTACAACAGCTCCAAGTTCTTATATGGGACACAGGAAGCATACACCAAGATGAAACAACCCACAGTTTCACACTGGTGTCCGAGATGGATAGAGAAACCACTTTTAATAATATTCCAGAAATATTCTTCATGTAAGGCTGTGATTAAGATTCGTCTCTCTAACCCATAGAGAACAATAAATGCTGTGCTTCTGACATGGAGAATGCTAAAATACCAGATACTTTCTGCTTGAAATAAGATATTTCCACATAGGATTTTTCTTACATACGTCAAATTAGGAAATGGGAACACTTTTTCAAGATTTTTACATTGTGTCTTATCAAGTGAAATTCTATGGTGGTTCTGAACAAAAAACAGCATTTTATCATTTCCTCTTCAATATTATACTAACCATTTTCTATTAAAGTCAAAGCTGCCTTTAATTTCAGGTACCATTTAAAATCTCAAGAATACAAATATTTGTTTGGATATTGAAGAAAGAACTGTGTAAGATTCAAACCCTTCTTTCTTTCGGTTGTGCTAAATATGTGCTAAGAATGTGACATAATCTCCAATCATTACTTGAAACTAGTAGGAATTAATAGCAAGCAAAAGTTTTGTTAAAGCCTGAAAATTTGAATATAAAGAGAATAATGGTAGAGGTACCTACAGACTCATCAGATCCCTAAACTAAACCATCCTGTTCAAAAAGCATTACAGAGCAGGTAGTTTTAAGTTATTTTAATAACTGGACATAGAATTTAACTTTCTGACATGCTGTGAAGTTCTTCCCTCTAATTAGCATAAATCCTACCTTACTGCAGTTTTAGCTCACCTTCTGCAGTTTGATCCTTTGTGATCAGGAAGAACAGCTGGTCTCCATCATCCTTACAATAACCATTCATATTCCCAAAGTTATATCACCCTTGGGTTTCCTCTTCTCCCGGCTAAAAAGCCCAGTTCCTTTAACCTTTTCTCAGAGGTCCTATTTTTCAGCCATTTCATCATTTTTGTTGATTGCCTCTGGACTCTCTCCAATCTCTGTATCTCCTGTCAGTTGTGCTTCTCTCAGACTAGAGCAAAAGTTGATGATCTAAGGTAAGACCTTATCACTGCCAAATATACAGAAAGGATTACTTCCTGTTCTTACAGCTCAGCTTCCACTAACAGAACAATAGGGATCAAAAGCCAGACCCTCAGAAAATCCAAGCTACGTTTCTATTCCTATTGCTACCCTGACCCTCTGCCCTCACACTTTTTGCGATAGAGAAATTATGAAAAGGGGCAAGTGAGGCTTCAAAGACATAACCCCCTTAAATTCAGCATCTTTCCTCTCTCATGCCTCCCACTCCCATCTCTAATCTTGTCAGGACATCTCTCTTGACAGCCTCTGAACATTTACAAATTTATGTCAACAGCTTTTGGAGCTTTTCCCCACCCTGTGCTCCCCTGTCCAAGATTCTGAGAGCTCAAAAGACATCTCTCTTTATCTCCCTCTCTTTCTCCAAACTCCCAACACACTAGAGTGCCTTTCAGTACAAATAAAAGAAATCCAGCTCAAGTCATTGATAATAATAGAGACATGCCTATATTTTTCAGTTTTGCATATTTGTAAAGTTTATATAAGTGTTATAATAATATATATTTTTATTTTTCTGTAACTTGCTATCTCCAATCATATTATGCTCATGTGTGTTATCTATGTAAATGCCTATAGCTAAGATTCAGTTTTTTTCCACTTCTGTTTAGTGTTACAATATAGGTTTTTGCTGCTGTTGGATTAAATTGTCAATGAACAATTAGATTATTTCCAGTTTTTTTTTCTGTTATTTTAAGCAAAGTTGTTATGAAAATTTTAAACATATTTCCATATGCATTTGTACAAGGTTTTTCCTAGGGTATATCCCCAGGAATGGAACTGCTGAGTCATTAAGTATGTACATATTCAGCTTTAATAGATGTTCAATAATTTTTCAAAATGGTAGTAATAATTATAATTTACATTTCCACCGGCAGTATGTAAGAGTGCCTATTGCTTTACTTCAACATTTTTTATCTGATTTTTAAATTTTGCACATCTAGTATGTACTAAATGATATTCCACTGTGGTTTTATTGTCCCTGGTGAGTAAGACTGAGAGTCTTTAATATATTTATTAGAAAATGTGCTTTATGTATTTCTTGTTCACCTATTTATCAAGTTATTTATCTCTTGTTTATCTCTTGATTTATATAGGTTTTATGCGTGTGTGTGTCTGGGTGTGTTCTAGATATTAGTCTTTTATCTGATATATATGTTGCAAAATATCAAAATAGCTTACCTTTTTATTTTATCTATTTTCTTTAGTTAACAGAGTTCTTAATGTGGCAGTATTTTTTTCATTATGCTTTTAGAATCTTTAAGAAATCTTTCCCTAACTCAATATTGCAAAGATATGCAGTTACATTTTCTTTTTAAGTCTTAAAGTTTTAGTTTCACATTTAAATTGTTAATTTACCTGGTATTAATTTGAATATGATATGAGTTAAGAATCCAGTTTAAATTTTTATACACAGGTATTTAATGTTCATAATACCACTTATCCATGTATGCTAAGTTGCTTCACTTGTGGGCAACTCTTTGCGATCATATGGACTGTAGCCCTCTAGGCTCCTCTGTCCATGGGGATTCTCCAGGTAAGAATACTGGAGTGGGTTGTCATGGCTTCCTCCAGGAGATCTGCCCTACTCAGGGATGGAACCATCTCTTAAGTCTCTTGCATTGACAGGTGGGTTCTTTATCATTAGCGCCATTTGGGAAGCTCCAACAGTACGAATTATTGACCCATTTATCTTCAGTGGCAGTTCTGATATATATATGTGGACTTTATTTTAGACCTCTATGACCAACCTAGATAGCATATTGAAAAGCAGAGACATTACTTTGCCAACAAAGGTCCGTCTAGTCAAGGCTATGGTTTTCCCAGTGGTCATGTATGGATGTGAGAATTGGACTGTGAAGAAGGCTGAGCGCCGAAGAACTGATGCTTTTGAACTGTGGTGTTGGAGAAGACTCTTGAGAGTCCCTTGGACTTCAAGGAGATCCAACCAGTCCATTCTGAAGGAGATCAGCCCTGGGATTTCTTGGGAAGGAATGATGCTAAAGCTGAAACTCCAGTACTTTGGCCACCTCATGCGAAGAGTTGACTCATTGGAAAAGACTCTAATGCTGGGAGGGGTTGAGGGCAGGAGGAGAAAGGGACGACAGAGGATGAGATGGCTGGATGGCATCACTGACTCGATGGACGTGAGTCTGAGTGAACTCCGGGAGTTGGTGATGGACAGGGAGGCCTGGCGTGCTGCAATTCATGGGGTCGCAAAGAGTCGGACACGACTGAGGGACTGAACTGAGCTGAACTGATTCTGTTCTTTTGATATTCTATTTAAATATCAATGCCACACTGTCTCAGTTTCTTTAGCAAGTTTTTTCACACTGTCTTCTTTGAAAATGCCTGGGCTTTTCTTGGCCCTTTGCTCATCCACATAAACTTTAAATCCCACTAGTCAAACTACACACCCAGATACACACACACACACACACACACACACACACACACACACACACACACAAATAGCCCCGTTGCTATTTTCACTGGAAATGCATGCATTTAGAGATAAATTTATGGACAATTGATACATCTTTAAGCTGTTGAATCATTCAGTCCATGAATGCAGTATTATAGACCTTTCCATTCACTGGAAAGACCTTTATGCTCTTTCTGCTTTCATGTCTTTCACTAAATTTTTATAATGGCCTCATTAATGGTTTGAATATCTTCTTTTGTATTGTTCCTAGACATTTTACTATTTTGTGAACATAATAAATGTTTTTAAATTATGTTACCTTTATTAATGGTTTGTTGCTGGTATATAAAAATACAATTGAGTCTTCAGCTTTTATTCATCAAATTTGCTAAACTCTTAATAATCTTAATTAATTACTCTGCATTCTTTTTTTATTTTGTTTCAATAACTGTACCATTTACACATAAAAGTTCTTATTTACAATTCCTTTAAATTTAATTTCTTATTGTCCCATTACTATACTGCTTAAGAACTCCAGGAAAATTCTGGGAAAAAAATGTCAATAGGATGCATTCTTTTCCTCCTACTGATATTAAAGTTTTATTATCAATTATATTGGCTGTAAGAATTTCTGTAAGTACTATAATATTTCCATATATTCCTAGTGTTTCAAGAAAATTTTAATATCAAGAATCAGTACTGAATTTTATTAAATACTGTTTCTGCATCTGAGATAATTTTTCTTTTTATTTATTTATATAATCTAGTTAGTTACATTTATAGTTTTTCTAACATTAAACAAGTATTCCTGAGGAAACCAGTTTGGCCATGATGTATTGTCTTTTTCATGGATTGCTGAATTTCTTTTACTGATGTTTTGTTAACATACTTTAATCTATGTTCATAAAATATATTGGTCAACAATTAAAAATTTTTTTCTTGTCTGGTTTTTGTATCAGTGTTATATTTGCCTTATAAAATAAGTTTTACAGTGGATCTTCTACTTTTTCTATTCTCTGGAAGATGTTTGTTACACTGAAACCTATTTCTTGAGTATGTGTAGAATCTCAGTTATAAACTGATTTTTCTTATTATTTTGGAGAAGGAAATGGCAACCCACTCCAGTGTTCTTGCCTGGAGAATCCCAGGGACGGGGGAGCCCGGTGGGCTGCCGTCTATGGGGTCGTACAGACTTATTATTTTAGGGACACATAACTATCAATTCTATTTAAAATTGCAGAACTAGTATTGTACACTGTATTAATTTTGCTTAATTATACTTTTTGAGAACTTGCCTGTTTTATCTAAACATTGGGGAGGGAGGAGGGTTCAGGATGGGGAACACAGGTATACCTGTGGCAGATTCATTTCGATATTTGGCAAAACTAATACAATATTGTAAGTTTAAAAATAAAATTAAATTAAAAAAATAAATAAAATTTATTTGCATACAATTGATCATGAACATGAAAGTTGCTCAGTTGTGTCCCACTCTTTGCAACCCCACGGACTATACAGTCTGTATAGTCCATGGAATTCTCCTGGCCAGAATACTGGAGTGGGTAAGCTTTCCCTTCTTCAGGGGATCTTCCCAACCCAGGGATCAAATCCAGGTCTCCTGCATTGCAGACAGATACTTTACCAGCTGAGCCACAAGGGAAGCCCAAGAATACAGGAGTGTGTAGCTTATTCCTTCTCCAGCAGATTTTCTCTACCCAGAAATCAACCCAGGGTCTCCTGCATTGCAGGCAGATTCTTTACCAACTGAACTATCAGGGAAGCCCAAAATTGATCATAACATTCTCATTATATTTTAATGTCTGCCACATCTGCTACTTGGTCAACAGTTTTCCTTAATGCTTCTGATGTGTCTCCTTTTTTAAAAATCTTGATTAGTGTTTATATTTTATAGTTTTTTCCAAAGAACGTAGTTTTGACTGTATTGAACCTCTATTTTATCTGTTCCAGTATATCCTATTATTGGCATTATTTCCTTCTTTTGCTTCCTTCTGCAAAAAAATTCCTTTAATTCCTAAAGTTAGACACTTAAACTCCTTGATTTTTAGCCTTTAAAAAAAATTATTTAAATCAATATATGGCCCCTTAATCCTCCTTAATTGCACAAGAGAAATGGTAATACCAAGGTTGCCTTTTATCATTCAGTTCTAAGTTCTAATCCCTTTATGGTCTCTTTTTTGATCCATAAATTATTTAGAAGTGGGTTTTTAAATTTTCAACTATTAAGTTTTTATACATTAGTTTTTATCATTATGTATAGCTTACTTGGCCTGTGGTCATAAACTGCACAATAATAGTGTTTTTTAATTTACTGATACTGCTTTCTGGCAGAGTGGATGGTCCACTGCCGAAAAAGTACAAGCTTGAAAAGAATGTTGTGCTCCAATTATTGAGACTTAGTGCTCTACACAGATTGAGGTTGTTTGCTATGTTGTTCAAATTTTCTCCATTCTTACTAACTTTTGTCTGCTAAATCTATCAATAACTCAGAGGAGAACCAAAATCTTTTATTATGTCACATTTTCTAATAGTTTATTATTTACTTGATGGATATAGTTTGAGACTGTTATTAAACAGGAATAAGTAATTTCTATTGAGTTAAAATGTTTATCATTACAGAGTGATGTTATCTGCCTCTGGTAATGTTTTCTGTTTTAATTTTTAATTTGTCTGATACAAATACATTGTTACTAGCTTGCATGTTAACATTATTGTGTTGTGTCCTTTTCTAGCTATTACTATGAACTTTTTTTTTCAGTTTGCAATTATATTCATTTTTTTCAGCTTGCAATTATAACATGTGTATATTATATAATTCAATAATTATATATATATATATATATATATATATATATATATATCAGTTCAGTCACTCAGTCGTGTCCAACTCTTTGCAACCCCATGGACAGCAGCACTCCAGGCCTCGCCTCCATGTCCATCACCAATTCCCAGAGTTTACTCAAACTTATGTTCATTGAGTCAGTGATGCCATCCAACCATCTCATCCTCTGTTATCTCCTTCTCCTCCTGCCTTAAATCTTTCCCAGCAACAGGGTCTGTTCCAATGAGTCACTCCTGCACATCAGGTGGCCAAAGTATCAGAGTTTCAGCTTCAGCATCGGTCTTCCAAAGAATATTCAGGACTGATCTCCTTTAGGATGGACTGGTTGGATCTCCTTGCAGTCCAAGGGACTCTCAAGAATCTTCTCCAACACCACAGTTCAAAAGCATCAATTCTTCAGCACTCAGCTTCCTTTATAGTCCAACTCTCACATCTATACATGACTACTGGAAAAACCATAGCCTTTACTAGACAGACCTTTCTTGGCAAAGTAATGTCTCTGCTTTTTAATATGCTGTCTAGGTTGGCCAAAATTTCTCTTCCAAGGAGCAAGCATCTTTTAATTTCACGGCTGCAGTCACCATCTAAAGTGATTTTGGAGCCCCAAAAAATAAAGTCTCTCACTGTTTCCATTGCTTCCCCATCTATTTCCCATGAAGTGATGGGACCAGATGCCATAATCTTAGTTTTCTGAATGTTGAGCTTTAAGCCAACTTTTTCACTCTCCTCTTTCACTTTCATAAAGATGATCTTTAGTTCTTCACTTTCTGCCATAAGGGTGGTGTCATCTGCATATCTGAGGTTACTGATATTTCTCCCAGCAATCTTGATTCCAGATGTACTCTGCATATAAGTTAAATAAGCAGGGTGACAATATACAGCCTTGACATACTCCTTTCCGTATTTGGAACCAGTCTGTTGTTCCATGTCCAGTTCTAACTGTTGCTTCCTGACCTGCAAACAGGTTTCTCAAAAGGAAGGTCAGATGGTCTGGTATTCCCATCTCTTTCAGAATTTTCCACAGTTTATTGTGATCCACACAGTCAAAGGCTTTGGCATAGTCAATAAAGCAGAAATAGATGTTTTTCTGAAATTCTCTTGCTCTTTCAATGATCCAGCGGATGTTGGCAATTTGATCTCTGGCTCCTCTGCCTTTTCTACATCCAGCTTGAACATCTGGAAGTTCATGTATTATTGAAGCCTGGCTTGGAGAATTTTGAACATTACTTATATATATATTAAATAATTTTATATATAGATAATTAAATTCAATCTGATAATAATCTTTACTCTTAGCTAAAAATACACCAGTTTAAAATTACTGTGCAAACTAGTATGTTTGAATGTATTTATGATATCTTATTTTTGCTTTCTAATTTATCCCAATATTTTCTTCATCATTTTTTCTCATTTCTTTCATAGAATTTTTGCTTAAATCACATTTTGTATTTCTTTTCTGCACATTTATCATGGCATCTATGTATTAAGATTTTTTTATATGACTAGAAACAGTGGGTAAAGATTCATACCATTTCATATGGTTATTGGCTATTTAGAAATCTTCTTTGGATAAATGTTTATTCAAGTCCTTTGCCTATTTTTGAATTGGGTTGTTTGTTTTAACACTGTTGTTGAGTGATAGGAGTTCCCAATATAGTCTAGACATTAATCCCTTACCAGATATATGATTGGAAAATATTTAATCCCATTATATGAGTGGTTTTTGACTTAGTTTGTAGTCTTTGATAAACAAAAGGTTTTACATTTTGACAAAGTCCAAGTTATCGATTTTTTGTCCCATTCCTTGTGCTTTGGTGTCATATCTAAGAAATCATGGCCAAATACAACGTTATACAGTTTTTTCCCTAGTTTTCTTCTAAGTACTTTAGTTTTAGCTCTTACATTTAGGTCTTTGACCCATTTTTGGTGTATGGTGTAAATTAAAGTTCAAGTTCATTCTTTTCATGTAAATATCCAGTTTACATAGCACTATTTTGGGAAGACTATCTTTTAGCATTGTGCCAATCTTTTTTTTTTTTTTCTTCCACATGGTCATGAAGACTTTCTTCCATGTTTTCTACCAGAAGTGGTATATTTTACATTTTATGTTTAGGTTTATGATTTCTTTTGAATTGCTTTTTCTATAAGCTATGAGATGTGGGTGGAGGTTCATTTTATTCCACATAGATGGCCAGTTTTTTCCCACACTATTTGTTGGAAAGGTTTACTTTTTTCCACTGATTTGTCCTGATCTCTTGGTCAAAATTGATTGACCACAGAAGAGTAGGGCACTTTTTTGGACCCTCTATCCTTAAGATTTTCTTTCATTCTTTATCTTGATTACTATAGCTTGATTACAGTAAGTCTTGAAATGAGGCATTTTAAGTACTCCAACTTAGTTCTTTTCAAGCATTAGTTCTTTTCTAGCATTATTTGGTTATTCCAGGTTCTTTGAAAGTCTATGTAGATTTTAAAAGCAGCATGTCAGTTTCTACTGAAAATCTTCCTAGATTTTGTTTGGGATTGCATTGAATTTAGAGATCAATTTTTAAAAATATTTCTAATATTACCACAATCCTTAATCATAATATATCTCTGTATTTATTTTAAAATTTAATTTCTCTTAGCAGTGTTTTGTTATCTTCAATGCACAAGTCTTACACATATTTGTTAAATGTATCCCTAAGTATATCATGCGTTTTTTGATGCTAATGTAAATAGTATTTTTAAAATATTTTTCAATTGCAATTATATGAAAATACAGCTAAGTTTTGGTCATTGAGCTTTATAAAGATTAGGTATTGGACATAAAGTAGTTACTCATAGAAACAGTTCCAAATGTTATTCAGAGTTCCATTGCCTCTAGTGCTAAATACTAAGTTGTTTATATCTCAGGTAAAACTCTACCACGCAAGTCAGTAATCTAGCAAATCATGGTGAGCTAAATTAACTTAAAAATGTCTAGTTTTTATTTTGCTTTCTGCAAGTAACTTAACTGCCTGCAAAAAAAAAAAAAAAAGTTCAAGATTATTTAAAGAGAAACAACAAAATCCAGACACTCAACATTTTAACACTGACAACCAAAATTTTCTAAAAGGAGGAACAAGCAGAAAAATGTAATCTATTAAACAGGAAGAAAAAAAATCAGAAAATAGAATAAGACAAAAATTAGAAATCTAATAGAATTAGCATATAAAAACTTTGAAAAATGTAAAAATATTTAAAGCAAAAGATTAAGATAAATCAGGATAGAAAAGCAAGATATTTAAAAACAAATGAAAATTCTAGAATAAAGACAAGGTCAACTTGAATATATAGCAATAGAAATTTTCATGTTTAACTTTGCATTATTCATTTCTTGAATTTTCAGTTGTTTTCTTTCAATAGTTTTCATTTGTCTGTTGAGATTCCCCATTTATATCCTCATTATATTTATGCTTTCTTTGAAACCTTGACTACATTAAGACTTCCCTGGTGGCTCACATGGTAAAGTATCTGACTGCAATGCAGGAGACCTAGGTTCGATCCCTGGGTTGGGAAGATCCCCTGGAGAAGGAAATGGCAACCCATTCCTGTATTCTTTCCTGGAGAATCCCCATGGACAGAGGAGACTGGTGGACTTCAATCCATGGAGTCACAAAGAGTAGGACACAACTGAGCGACTAAGCACATTTAACTGCTATTTTCATCATCTCTCTCTTTCTGTGTTTTTATGGGTCATGGTCCACAGCTTCCTAACTCTTCTTTCCCATGTCTAGTATTATTGTTATTGAGTGATGGAAATTATGATTTTTATACTGTTAGGTAGTTAATTTAATTCTTTCAATGCATCTTTGTAAAATTTCTTAGGATAGGTCTGGATCTGGCATAGCCCTGGAACTAAGGAGTAGCCCTTCTGGGGTTTCTGTTGAATACCTCAGGTAGGCAATAATGTCTGTGCTCTCTAATTATGAAACTTAAACATTGTTCAGCTCAGTTTTGTTTGAAAATTTATTTGAAAATATCAGCTAGGATATTTTGTTAGCAATTGTTCTTTGCCTGGTAGTTCTTTGAGTGATCTCATGGAGTCTTGCCCTGTGTATGATCATCATAGTATTATGCCAAAGACCCAATAAAGGCCTGTATAAGTATTTTGGGATTCCTTTCCTGTTGAGCTACTTCAAATCCTAAAAGATGATGCTGTCAAAGTGCTGCACTCAATATTCCATTAAATTTGGAAAACTCAGCAGTGACCACAGGACTGGAAAAGGTCAGTTTTCATTTCAATCCCAAAGAAAGGCAATGCCAAAGAATGCTCAAACTATTACACAATTGCACTCATCTCACACACTAGCAAAGTAATGCTCAAAATTCTCCAAGCCAGGCTTCAACAGCATGTGAATAGTGAACTTCCAGATCTGTATGCAGGTCAAGAAGCAACAGTTAAAACTGGATATGAATCAATAGACTGGTTCCAAATAAGGAAAGGAGTATGTCAAGGCTGTATATTGTCACCCTGCTTATTTAACTTATATGCAGAGTACATCATGAGAAATGCTGGGCTGGAAGAAGCACAAACTGGAATCAAGATTGCTGGGAGAAATATCAATAACCTGAGATATGCAGATGACACCACCCTTATGGCAGAAAGTGAAGAAGAACTAAAGATCATCTTGATGAAAGTGAAAGAGGAGACTGAAAAAGTTGACTTAAAACTCAACATTCTGAAAACTAAGATCATGGCATCTTGTTCCATCACTTCATGGCAAATAGATGGGGAAACAGTAGAAACAGTGACCCACTCTATTTTGGGGGGCTCCAAAATCACTGCAGATGGTGACTGCAGCCATGAAATTAAAAGATGCTTGCACCTTGGAAGAAAAGTTATGACCAACATAGACAGCATATTAAAAAGCAGAGACATTACTTTGCCAAGAAAGGTCTATCTAGTCAAAGCTATGATTTTTCCAGTAGTCATGTATAGATGTGAGAGTTGGACTATAAAGGAAGCTGAATGCCGAAGAATTGATGCTTTTGAACTGTGGTGTTGGATAAGACTCTTGAGAGTCCCTTGGACTGCAAGGAGATCCAACTAGTCCATCCTAAAGGAAATCAGTCCTGAATATTCATTGGAAGGACTGATGTTGAATCTGAAACTCCAATACTTTGGCCACCTGATGTGAAGGAGTGACTCATTGGAACAGGCCCTGATGCTGGGAAAGATTGATGGCAGGAGGAGAAGAAGACGACTGAGGATGAGATGGTTGGATGGCATCACCAACTCAATAGACATGAGTTTGAGTAAACTCCGGGAGTTGGTGATGGACAGGGAGGCCTGGCGTGCTACTGTTCATGAGGTCACAAAGAGTCGGACATGACTGAGCAACTGAACTGAACTTCCTGCATAGCGTTTTTTTCTCTCTGGTATTCTGCCTCACAACTCTAACTGCTTCAGTAGCCCTGAACAATGGCCTTGTTCCACTCAATTCGGTGAAACTGCTGGGCTTGAGTTGAGTTCTTTCCTGCGCTGCAAGCTAGAAAATGCCCTCCAGACAGAAAATGTGAGCAGTCCTGGTATTCATCTTGCTTATTTCCCTTTCCTCATGAATCGCAGTCTTGCACTTTTGTTTCCAACATCTAAAAATGATTCTAAGATATATATTTGCCAAGTATTATAGTTGTTTACACTGGGAAGGCTAGCCTGTTCTTAGCTACATGTCTATATCTAATTCTTAGGTTGATCTGACTTCTGTTCTGTACCTAGGCTGCTTTTTATTTACTATTGGCCAAATTTGAAAAAGTATTTTGTCCTGAATAGGTGGTTTTCCCTCCAGTTCTGAATATAATTCCTGACTTTGGGAGATTACAGAAAACCTAAAGTGTTTTTCTATTTGATGAAAGTGCAATTATTTACCTCTGTGTAACTTTATTTACTACTATCAGTCCACAGTTTAAAAAATGGGGCCAGGTAGAAGAGAGACCATCTATCCATGGCTCTCACTTGCAACTCCAAATTAAGGGAATTTTCCTTACTTTGGGGGGAAAAAAAAAAAACTGCAATGCAATTGAGAAGTAAGAAAATGAATTGGAGGGAGATAAGCCCTACATACTTTCTTTTTTAGTCCTGCCTGTATGTTCTTAGATTGGAATTTGTTTGCCAGATAAATTCATTCAGTCTCTATCTCTTCCATGACATTCCCACAATTCCAGCTCTAGTTCCCTGAAACTAAGGAAAATTGGTTGGTTCCTGTAAGAATCCTCTATCTTGTCCTGAAGAAAAGATTTGTGTCATGCAAGAATTTTAAATTATGTCTGTTAGAAAAAATTTTGAAGATTGTTAGAGCCTTCCTCTATTTCAAAACTGACTTCTATACTATAGTAGTCAAAGCAGCTACTTTCCTGTTTCCTTCCTTCCAGTATCATAATGCTACTGCATTTTTTAAAAAACTGCTTCTTTGCAATTTAGGCTTATCTGTTACTTGCTTTCTTATCCATGTTACAAATCAATTGAACAAGGATGTGATGGGTATCAATTTCAGGCAGAGGTTTTAAGAACCGTGCACCACTCAATATGTCCTTTTCCCTTACATGGTGTGTGCTGAAGCTTATATTGAGATGAAGAGCGTATCTGTCTTAGATATTAAGCAGAACTGCCACACCTACCACTGTCCCCCATACACTGTATTATACACACAAAGCTCTGTTAGACATATGGCACAGTTGAGAAACCATCATTTTGTTAAACCACTAAAATATGATGTTGTTTTCTACAGAAGCATAACCTAACCTTTCTTGGCTAATATACTAACCCTCATTTCTTCTCCTCAGGGATTATGCTGATTCTTATAAGTGGTAGATTTTGAAAGTTTATTCTTATATATATAGTCAAAAGACAATCCCAACTACAAATGTGAAGAGAGGAGAAAAGTAGTACTTCACTTTTTTATATTTAAAAAAGGGGTGAATCATTAATTATCAGAAGGGATGATTATCCATTTGGACAACCCAGATGACTAGATTTACATCCCAAAGGTTAATCATCAGAAGACCATATTCAGAGGGCCTGGTGGAAATCCATGGGGTTTTAGCAGTCCACGGGGTTGCAAATAGCTGAACACGACTCAGCGACCGAGTGCATGTAGTTCAAACTACATGTTGTTTGAGGTCAACTGTAGCTGTTGTTCAAGGGTCAACTGTAGTTCACAAAGTACTTTTTGAACCAGGAATGTACATGTAGTGAAGAGCTCAGAAATTCTTTTCTAAAGTACAAGACAATGAAAAGACACTACGGAGCCCATATACTTTCAAATGGAAGGCTAAAGACAGAGCCGAACTCATATTCTGACACTGTACCTCTCCCAAGACTAAATTTTGATGAATTGCAAATTAAAAAAGAAGAAAATTAGCTAATAATCATCCATGGTGCATCAATTAGTGGAAATGCCAATTCTTTCCTCTAACTTTAACTATGTAAATTCTGTTGTGCCTATTTATCATTTTTAGCATCTCCAAATATTAGATACAATATTCAGATTCCAAATAAGGCAGTAATATAGAAATAACAGATTAACTCAACAAATATTTGTAAAGTCTATTCCATGCCAGGCACTGCACTGAGTGCTGGGAAGACAAAGGTGATCAGTATGTGTCACTGCCTTTGAGGAATTTATTATCCAAGGTTTGGAGTTGGACAGCTGTACTATAAAAAATAATTTGACGTAAAGATGTGATAAATGCCAAGAGCTTTGGGATATCAAGACCAATGCATGGCTCAGTCTAAGCTTCAATGATGCCTTCTAGAGGAGATGAGGCCCAAACTCTAGCCTGAGGATTGTTGCAAGCAACCAAAGTACAGAAGGAGGAAGAACGTGCCAGACCAACTCCCATCTGTGTGAACCACCTTACTGCCTGGGAATGAAAGTGAAAGTGAAGTCGCTCAGTCATGTCCAACTCTTTGTGACCCCATGGACTGTAGCCTACGAGGTTCCTCTGTCCATGGGATTTTCCAGACAATAGTACTGGAGTGGATTGCCATTTCCTTCTCCAGGGGATCTTCCCGACCCAGGGATCAAACCCGGGTCTCCCGCATTGAAGACAGATGCTTTACCATCTGAGCCACAGGAGCCTGGGAGTGGAGGAGTACAAAAGAGTATGATGCAAAGAACTGTGGATAATGAATTGCATCCTAGAGATAATGGGAGCTACTATAAGCAGGCTAAAAATATAATATTTTAGAAAGTTTAGACATGTTTAGAAGGTTGGGTAGGTATGTTCACCTGCCCTTTGGGGCACAAGCGAATCTGTAGTTCTCAGGTCCCTTGCTGTGGGGTGGTGCATGTGATTAGTGCTGGTCAATAGGCTGCAGACAGGAAAGACATCTATCACTTCTGGGCCAAAAAGTGGAAGAGCCTTTGTGTGACCAGCCACTGTTTAGTCCTCTGCCATGGTGTTTGTTTTGAACTGTGGTGTTGGAGAAGACTCTTGAGAGTCCCTTGGACTGCAAGGAGATCCAACCAGTCCATCCTAAAGGAGATCAGTCCTGGGTGTTCATTGGAAGGACTGATGCTGAAGCTGAAACTCCAATACTTTGGCCACCTCATGCGAAGAGCTGACCTATTTGAAAAGACCCTGATGCTGGGAAAGATTGAGGGCAGGAGAAGAAGGGGACGACAGATGATGCCAGAGATGGCTGGATGGCATCATCAACTCAATAGACATGAGTTTGGGTAGATTCCGGGAGTTGGTGATGGACAGGGAGGCCTGGTGTGCTGCAGTTCATGGGGTCGCAAAGAGTCCGACACGACTGAGTGACTGAACTGAACTGAACTGATGGTGTTTGTGGAAACATAAATATGGATGGAGCTCTCATAAGAGCAAAAATGGGAAGAAGGCTGAATCTTCATAAGAAGAGAGTACACAGACTTTTGGAGAATGAGAAACTTTCATCGTGTGAAGCCACTGAGGTTTTGAGGTCATTCATTACTACAGCATAATCCATTCTATGGTGAATAAAAGTACTGGAAAGGGTTTATTATTATTTGTGTATGAAGGGTTCCATGGTGGCTCAGACAGTAAAGAATCTGCCTGCAATGAGGGAGACCCAGGTTTGATCCCTGGGTCTGGAAGATCCCCTGGAAAAGGTAATGGCTACCCACTCCAGTATTCTTCCTTGGAAAATTCAGTGGACAGAGGACCCTGGTGGGCTACAGTCCATGGGGTTACAAAGAGCTGGACATGACTGAGTGACTAACATATGAAGGGTAGAGATGGGAAAGGTGATGAATATGGCTTGCATGTTTCCAATTTCTTGATCTGTTGGATGATTTACAGAATGAGAGTGGGTAAAAATTTTGAAATTTTTTGAAATAAATTTTTTGAAATAATTTTGAAATTACTATCAAGAAAGTAAACCTAAAGATTGATCTTTATTGTAGATGTTTCCATTAGGCATGGCGATATAGCCAGTTATTTCAAAAGTAATACCACAATCTTCTGTATTTTTTAACTTTTTATTATCCTCTCCTCCCCTTTCACTAAAATATGAGCTTGCTTGTCTCACTCAGAGTTATATCCCCGACACTGTACCTGGTACATGGTAGGGGTTCATTCAGTATCTGTCAAGCCTGTTGAATGAATGAATGTGTACACTTTGAAGGACAATGTATCATAACAAAATAATTATTTTGTCTCCCATATCATATGAGAACCTGATCACTGTTTGTCATAAAATAGACATTTTAAAGGGTAGTTAATCTTTCCTTTTCTCATTCTTGCCTTTCACTCACATGCACATCCAATCCTTTGGCAAAGTCTATATATTGTGCCTTCAAAATATATCCCCAATCTGACCAGTCCCTCAAGCTGTACCAGCCTGGTCTCAGCGCCTACTCCTCCCCCTGGATTACTGCAGCAGCTTCCTTATGGGTCTGCCTGCTTCTACCCTGCCTAGCCACCTCCCCTTCCCCTGCACCCCAGGTGAATTTTTACATAAAGGCCAGAGTGATAGTCTGAAAACGTAAATCACATCCTGTAACTCTTCTGCTCAGAGGCTTCCCATCTCACTCAGCATCTTACAAAGGCTCACCAGGTCCTACACCAGCTGGCCAGTTGCTACCTTTTTGACATTATCTCCCACCGCTCTCCTTGTTGTTCCCTTCTCTCCAGCCATACTGACCTTCTGGCTTTGCATTAAAGACACTATGCCTGGCCCCACTTCAGGACATGTGCACTTGCTGTTTCCTTTTTCTTGGAATGCTTTGCTTCTAGGTAGACCTGACTGGCTTCCTCATTTTTCAGGTCTTTTTTCCAATGTCATGTTTTCAGTCCTCACTGCCCAATTGTCCAATGTAATCAATACATCAAACAATGGCCTCCTCTGGAGCCCCGACTTCCTATCCCTCTAACACTGTTCATCTGTATTCTTAGCATTTATCATCATGCAACATATTATGAATTTACCTGTATATGTATGTCTGTCTCCCTGCAGTAGAACATGAGTTCCATGAAGGCAGGGTTTTTTCCCTGTTTTGTACAATGCTGTATCACCAAAAAGAAATAGTGTTTGATACAGAATAGATATAAAATAAATATTTACTTAGTGAGAAAGCTGTTATTTTCAACACCTAAACCTTAGGATAAATTCCAATTCGATGAGAACTCAGCTGATCACCCCCTGAAGACAAGGGTGTTGAGAGGATGGGAGTCAATTTTAATTCAAAAGTCTGATCTATAATAGGACATCTCAGTTCACAAAGACCTTCAGCCTCCCTTTTCCACGACAAATCTCATTTTGAAATAGAACATTTCTGACTTCACAGCTGGCCTTGAACCCTAACACCTTAACTGGGGCCCAGGAAGCACACCTGAATTTGCAAATTATCAGTGTTAAACAGCATTGTTTCTTCCTACATAAACTAGGACTGTAGTATTATAACAAATTCAACAATGTGATTAGCGCTTTTTTGTTAACTTTTTTTTAATGGTGTCTTCACCATAGAAATCAGTGTACAGACTGCTTTTATCAAAATTATTTTAGTATCTTTGAGGTGAGAAGAAACAAAAAGAGGAATGTTTAATTAAAATTGTGATAAATAGCCTTATTTAGAAAGTTATTGTTAGGCTCCAATAAAACCTATTTTTTAAGTATTTTAAATTGAATTTATAGTGTTAACTTCATAATTATTTTCATTCTGTTGATATCCTTATAATGTTTACAAGTGATGGGGAAACAGTGGAAACAGTGTCAGACTTTATTTTTCTGGGCTCCAAAATCACCAAAGTCACATGACTGCAGCCATGAAATTAAAAGACATTTACTCCTTGGAAGGAAAGTTATGACCAACCTAGATAGCACATTCAAAAGCAGAGACATTACTTTGCCAACAAAGGTCCATCTAGTCAAGGCTATGGTTTTTCCTGTGGTCATGTATGGATGTGAGAGTTGGACTGTGAAGAAGGCTGAGCACCGAAGAATTGATGCTTTTGAACTGTGGTGTTGGAGAAGACTCTTGAGAGTCCCTTGGACTGCAAGGAGATCCAACCAATCCATTCTGAAGGAGATCAGCCCTGGGATTTCTTGGGAAGGAAGGATGCTAAAGCTGAAATTCCAGTACTTTGGCCACCTCATGGGAAGAGTTGACTCATTGGAAAAGACTCTGATGCTGGGAGGGATTGGGGGCAGGAGGAGAAGGGGACGACAGAGGATGAGATGGCTAGATGGCATCACTGACTCGATGGACGTGAGTCTGAGTGAACTCCGGGAGTTGGTGATGGACAGGGAGGCCTGGCGTGCTGCGATTCATGGGGTCGCAAAGAGTCGGATACGACTGAGCGACTGATCTGATCTGATCTGATACTTTCTATAAAACATTTTCAGGACGCCCTCATGATTGTCGATATTAGGTGATATTAACTGCATCTTGGTAGCCAAGACCAACAAATAAAATGAGTCCAGCAAAGTTTACATAAGTCCAATTGGCAACAACAAATGATGAAAACAATAAAATACAAACTTGACCCCACTGGACGGTAACAATACAAAGCAGATGTTTATACATAAATTTAAAATAAATGTACATGCACAGCTGCTACTTATTTTCTAAGATACTATCAGTTTAATCTTAACTCAGACTAGAAGCATTTGCAGCTAAAACATTCACAAAATGGCTCTCAGACAGTGTGTGATCTACTGCACAGAGAATTATCGAGAACAGGAATGTATATATTCCATAGTGGCTAAATCAATTAGCCAATTATTTAGGTGATATAGCCAATTTTACATCTCATGATAGAGATTTTTACATTATTCACTTACTCACAGAGAGAAGTAGCATTGGTTATTGTTGCCACTCTAGGTTAGAAAATCTTTGAGGTCACGTAGAGTCCCAAATTTTGGCTGTTCAGAAGTGCTAACAGAACCCTGTAAGGGCCAGGTTGCACAGTGGTTAAGGATCTGCCTGCCAATGCAGGAGTGGCAGGAGATGTGGTTTGATTCCTGGTCCAGGAAGATCCCCTGGAGGAGGAAATGGCAACCCATGCTGTATGCTTGCCTGGGAAATCCTATGGACAGATGAGCCTGGTGGGCCACAGTCCATGGCGTCGCAAAGAGTTGGACACAACTGAGTGACTGAACACAAGGCACAAGGGCCACCTTGCTGAGTGATAGCTCAGCAGAGGCACCTCTGCTCTTCATTCATCACTCAGTAATCAAAAATACTTTAACAAATAAAAAATGTCAGATAATACTAGCAAGTATAAACTAGGAGGAAGACTACGTCTCTTTGGTAGAGGACTTACACTTCATAATAGTATATGACAACTCACCCCCAGCATCACTATGCTTTTTCTCTTGCATAAAGATTGAGAAAAGGGAATACTAGGTTACACATCCCCTTTTCATGGTATTTTCCTGATTTTATTCCTTTGAAATAAAATAATACATTTCATAAGTAATAATTGGAGAAGGCAATGGCACCCCACTCCAGTACTTTTGCCTGGAAGATCCCATGGACGGAGAAGCCTGGTAGGCTGCAGTCCATGGGGTCGCTAGAGTCGGACACGACTGAGCGACTTCATTTTCACTTTTCACTTTCATGCATTGGAGAAGGAAATGGCAACCCACTCCAGTGTTCTTGCCTGGACAATCTCAGGGACGGGGAGGCCTGGTGGGCTGTCGTCTATGGGGTTGCACAGAGTCGGATACGACTGAAGCAACTTAGCAGCAGTAGCAGCAAGTAATAATATTCACAGTTATTTTAAAATTATCCACCCATATATTTCAGCCCTTACAAAATCCCCATGTGATTAGTTATTGTTTTTCCTGTTTTATGGAGAAGGAAATGGCAACCCTCTTCAATATTCTTGCCTGAAAAATTCCGTGACACGAGGAGCCTGGAGGGTCATAGTCCATGAGGTCGCAAAGAGTTGTATGTGACTGAGCACCCACACACTTTCCTGTTTTAACTGAGGGTTTTGCTTCTCAGAAAAGATAACTTATCATACCTTTGGTAGGTGACAAAAGAGAAGGTCCATCTGACACTCCTACCCTGGTTTCTCTCCTCCATCTTTCCACTCCACTGTGCTTAGCGATCTCATTCCAAAGCTCTGCCAAGCACAAAGCTGACCTCCCACTCCAACGACCCACCTTACCTTTTCCAAGAACCTGTGGCATCCTGGCTTATCAGAAAAATAGATTCCCTCCCCTGAACTGAAAGGGCCTATTTGAAGAAATCTACTCCGCTTCTCATTGGCAGAGCTTCTGGAAAGCCTTGACCTTTAGGAAAATCCCAACCTTCAAGCCAAAAGGCCCAGAAACAGAAGTTAACCTGCCAAGTGCACCCTCCTGACACTCTCCTGAGCCACAGCCATTCGTTTTACAAGTAGCCCCCTCTCTTTTAATAGCCTCCATGGGTATCAACTGACCCTCCGGCTTCTGGTGCAGAGAGACCAGGAAGGTCCAGGCCAAAGGAGGGCATGCAGAAGGATTAAAAAGTACCCTGCTCATGTCTTGAAAGTTTGTAAAGAAAGTACTGAACACAGACTTCCCATAGTATCAAAAGGAAAATTTATGCATCGCCTTTGAGTTCAACTTCTCCATTAAAGCTTTTTCCCTATAATCTAGGGAGTTCTTATCCTGGTGACTTATGATGTTATGGAGGGGCTCATGCATGGAAAATGTCAATAGAAATAGTAACTCTGGAAGGGAAGGGCCTCCTAATTAGTCCCCATTTAGATTTTATGATGGCTTTGAGATCTGCTCATCCTGACAGTGCGCACTGTGGTTACATATTGTTCTAGCCTGAGGGAACCATAGGAAAATCCAGATTTATTGTACCTATCATACCAGCATATTTCATTTGCCATTATGAGCAGCCATCTCGCAATGATGCAGGAGTATTTATTACAGATTAAATTGTAGGACCTGGATGGTTTAGTGAGGTTCTTGAGGTATCATTTATGTCATTAACTGGCTCATTATCAGATCTGCAAATCTCCATTCTTTTTTGAGCCTTCTGTTTGAGCACGGAGGCTTCCGGGCTCGGGTAGCTTCCGGAGCCGTATTTTGTGGTGTCGTGGACACGAAGTTTAAATACAGACAAAGCAAATCAAGAAAAATCGCTTGCATCACCCTCCGTGTTGTCGTTTTACCCGATTTCCTGGAAGGTGGTGGCAGATACCTCTTTAGTGCACTTTGCTGGGGGTCAAGGTGGAAGGTTATTATCCACTGGGTTATTATTCCTGGGCTGTTCAGTGCTGCCCAGGTGCTGGTGTGTTTGGAGGAGTGTGGCGGTGGGGGAAGTGACTTCTGAGCCGCAGGACTCAGGGGATTTATTTTCAGAGGTGGCTAACGCTAATTAGGTTAGGAGTGCCTGGCTGCCTTCAAAAGACGCAGCGTCCAATTTTTCTTCTCTGATAAATAACCCTATGTTTGAAAACCAGGAAAGAAGAGAGTGTGTGAAATTTAATTGTGGTTATTTAGTAAGTTCGCTGCTTTTCCATGCTGATTTTCTGCGGCTAGAGTGTTCACTTTTCTTGTCTTGGTGCCTCTGGGACTGCGTTTTAATTCTACCTGGGATGCTGAGCGAAGAGGATTCACTGATGGTCGATTATAATTTTTTTTCTGATAGCAGAATATTCTTGCCTAAAACAGAATTTTCAGAAAGGCATACTCAGACCACAGTGTTCGCTTCCTACCTCTCTTCCCAGGTTTAGTTCTTCTATTTGCATTTATTGTTTGACTCAGAGTAGGGGTTCTTTGTTGTTGATATGTGCCCTATTTACTCTCCTATATTGCTTTTTCATAAAACCCAAGGAGTGGCATTTAAGTTGCTGTGTTTTCGGTATTAAAATACTCTCCCATACAGAGGCACAAAAGTACCTATAAAAACGCTGAACCCAAATTCATAAATTATCTGGGAAAGAAATGCCTTGTGATTTAATTTTTGCATGTAACTAGTTCACTGCATAGACAACAGTTGCTGGTAAAAGTGCATTTTCACAAAGAAAAATGACAGGTGGAAGTCATTATGTATTTTTTAAAAAGGATTTGATATTATAATACTGGAGTTGCGACAACAGGATTGGTGGACCATTAATATTTGCACAGGTTAATCTTTATAAAATATTGCTTCCTTTTTTAAGTGCATTGACCCACATAAAATAATTTTCACTATTGACTAATAATTCACAAGAAGCTCTACAAACTGTTTTATATCTGTAGTGGTTTCTGTAGATAGAAGAAGAAACAAATTTGAAATGCCCTGGTTGAATGGAACTAAATATTAGTGAATGTATAGCAAGCATTTTTGGCCACACACTAAACTTACCCTCATTTAGCACACGAGCGGTACCCGGTGTCTCCTGAACAGAGGTGGAGCTGCTACTTCTTTTAATCTGTGTATCAGAAGGGGCTGCAGAAAGCTCCTCATTTTTACTTGTTGCTTGCGAGTTAGAGTTAATGAAGCAGTGTAGAAAGGTCAGAAGGAATCATTTTTACTTTTTGCCACGAAGCAGGATAATTTAGAGGCTCGATAACGATGCCATTGCCTCTGTGTTGTTGTAGCAGGAAAGAACCACCCGGCTCCGAACAGAGCCTGTCGCTTTTGCTAAGCATAATTTGATAACAAGGGTTATATAACTTCTAATTCGCCTTTCTTCATATTCAATGTCTCTCACACGTATTGTATTGAGACACAAAGAAATTTTATGCCAAATAATGTGCGGTAATTATGTGCCACCTGTCTACAATGTGCAATGCAAAATTAGTTTGATTCCAGAAGTTTGGGGTTTTATGTTTAAATAATTTTTAATTATTTTGAATTTGTCTCTCACAGGCATTGTAAAAATTATATAACTTTTTGTAAAGAAGTATATTTACGCCTCAGTTCTTTATTCTTACCTCCACCACCTAGATCTTTAAGAACTGTCACTTTTCAGCAGAATTTAGAGGAATCTGTAAAATTTCTAACAGTTTATTTTTGATGTGGTACCCTTAGCTGTGCTAAGGGTTATTTGTTTTCAAGTCAACCCTTTCATAAGAGTTGAATATTGCGACTAGAATAGAGAGCAGATCAGAGAATTACCTTTAAAATAACATAAACACAGATTTAAGAATCACTTTCCACTAAACATTTAATGACAACATCTTATTTTAAAGATTCCATATTTTTAAACAAGTGCACTATTTAAGGGAAACATCCCTAAGCACAACTGCTTGTAATATTGTTTATATAGTCCATTGATAACTCTGTTAAGCAGATTATAATTATATACATGTATGTATATATATATGTATGTATGTGTAACATCATACCTGAGTCTATAGCCAATTAAGCAGAATTTAGCACTAAATGAGTCATCTCTTGTACTCTCTCTGTACTATAGGCAGTCTTGAAGAAATAAATCTATGCTGTTATAAATAGGCTCCTTGAAATAAGAGATTCTGATTTGAAGCTTCTTTGTAACGCTCCTTTCACCAATCTTATTGCTTGGTCTTTTGCATTATAGTCTTAATATTGAGCTTGCTCATTAATCTCCATCCTTTTTTAAGTTGGTCTAGGCTGTTCTTGTAGCTGTAATACTCACTGGGTTGCCGTAGGAACAAGAGATCAGAGTAAATATGCTTATGGAGAAGAAATGACTACTAATTAAATGTGAATAGCATTTATAAATTGCCTAGTTCTCACAAAATGCAGAACATAATATGCTTTGATGTACTTCATTAATAAAAGGCACCTATATTTTTAAAATACATACTAGTAGCGAAAACCAAATTTTAATGCAAAAATGATCTTTATGTGGTTTCGTTTTTTCTGCTGACTATAAATCCTGTAATTTAACGCAGATATCCTTTTACTGCATTTACATGGCAGAGGAAGACATTTGGTTGGCCTATGAAAGTGCTGGAAACCTTTACTATTCCCTCACCCAAGTGTAATTCCTTTTTTATTGTTGGAAGTATAGCTTTCCTATTATATTTTAGACAAAAAGAAACTGACTTATAACATCCACTCTGAATCTAGGTAGGTAATATTTTTCACATCACATGGTCTTTCCTGCATAGTGCCTAGAAAATTGGGACTTAGTATGAAGCTAACAAAGCAAGCTTGCAGTCATGCTTAGCTTTAGTTTTGCTTTGTTTAATGCTGAAAAACACCTCTCACCCTTTCCAAGATGTGAAGTCCCCAACTTAATTATCATTCTGTGTGTCACAGCACATGACCTAATCATGTTTCTCTTTATGATCCTGCAATTCATGAGTACAGTCCTTCCACATTTTGTCTTTTCATTTGGGGAGCAAAGAGTTTGGGGTTGACTTATTTCCAAACAATTGATAAACAACTGGTCCACCCTCTCTGGCATAAGATGATGACAGCAAGCTCTATCTAGGATTCCAGGACAGACAAGCCATCAAGTTAAATGGGCCATGGGCATAGTTATGTTAACTTTTAGGTTAACTGAGGGAAGTACAGCAGTTTGATTATTGTTTTCTGAAGATCTCTCTTCTTAGAGAGACTAACCAAATCACTGGCTGGCCAAATATTAAAAAAAAACTTCAGAGTTTTTTGAAAAAATGTCTTGAGTGACCTACTTTATATTTCCTTTTGTCTTAGTAATACATATGCATACATATGTATGTGTGTGTATATACATATATAAATTTTAAAAAAGAAAATGCCCAGGCCCACCTATCCTCTTTAAGCTGAGCAAGAGCTGCTGTGTCACAACAACAAGCCTGGGGGACAGTTAGAGTTTTCTTTTCATTTGACTTCAGGAAATCAATCCTGTGGCTCGCGGTATGTGAGTTTGAGCAGCTGACTCAAGGAAAAGCAGTCGTCTGGCCGCTTGCTATGTGGGTGCAATTAGGAACATTTTTTCTTTTTACTGATTTTCAGCAAAGCATTTGTTACCAAGCTATGCGCCAGGCCGAAGATAGTAACAGACATGTGCTGTTTATTTTCTGGACTGGTCTTATTTTTTGAGGTAGCTAAACTCTTAACTTTTCATATCTGTTCTAGAGGAACAAGAGTGAGTAAGATAATGCTTACCATTTAATAGACACTATATCTATGCTATTACCAGTGAATACTATTTCTGCATAATTTTGAATGGCTTTAATTTAAAACATCATGAATTTAATAATGCCTATTAAATAAATTATAGGCATTTTGTAGATCTTCAATTAATAAATGTTGAATTTAATTAAATGATGCATTTTAAAATTAACCATCTTTGAGTAAAATTTGAATCTCCACTTTCTATGTCAAATTTTCCCTTGCAAGTGCTATAAGAAAAGCTCTTTGAAATCAAAATTAAATTATTTGGTTTTAATGAATTGTCAGGATTATCTAAAGGTGATTCTGCGCACTCAGTAAGCTATATAATTCTGTTGTTGTTAGTTTGGGGTTGGTTTGTCTTTTAAGTTAAAAGGAAGGGCATTGCATAAGTATACCAGTTGGGTTCTCAGTACTAATTGTAAACCATCTATTTTGGAAATACCATTCTGTTCTGGATCTGATGTTCAACATCTTTGCAATTCCATGTGATTGTGTTTAAATGATAATAGATAATTTTCACTGAGCATTTACTATCTACCATAAACCATGCAAAACACTTTATATGCATTTTCCTTTATGAGGGTTCATCATAAACCCCATGAGAGAGTAAAATTACTGCCTCAATTTTAGATGAAGAAAATGAAGGTCAGAAAGATTAGGTAATTTGCTCAAGATAGAACAGGTAGCACCAGGATTCAAACCTTAGGCAGCCAAATTCCAGAAGCTCAATGCTTAACCGTTTTATCACACTTATTTTCATCTTATTTTTCTTTTGTAATGTTTTACTGCAGTAACCCATTCTGTGCAATATCATATATATTTTATGTCCACATCATACTTCTATCTTTAGTTATTAACTCTATATACCATGCATAATTCTCTTTTTAACTGCCATGAATATAGACCTTGGAAAATTGTGGCACCCTTGCACACCCTTACAAGGTATCATGTGATTTTCTAGCCCAGTTCTACTTTGTAACTAATTTTTCATTTGCATGTCTCTAGCATCCTGGATGCTGTTTGTTTTTAAGTGTCAGCTTGCCATTCCCCTAGAATTCACATCTTCTTTTAAAGATTATAAAGATATATTCCTGACACTATTTCAGGAGATAAAAATATTCATGTAAAGGTTGTGGTTGTCCCCAAAGATTGATTTTTATATTAAAAATAAAATAAAACATTGATTCTTAAACCTATATGAGGATTAAATTATTGATTTGGATTAAGAACAAACACCAACACTTCCATAATTTTATTGCACCTGAGGTTCCATTTCTCACTTAGAAAACCAAGTTAATCTCTTAGAAATGCCTTATGCAGGGTCCCTTCGCATTTACAGAAGTCAAAGCCTCTGATACTTCAGGACTTGTAGTGACTCTTATCTCTAAGCACCACAAAGTACCATAAGTAGATTGTGCGGTTGCTCACCTTCATTGCCTGATTATCCCAGCCTCTCTTCAGAAGAATAACATTTCAAGATTGGATTGTAGCCAACTCAACTGTAACCAACTCAAGACACTAACCTGGGGAATTAATTTCAGAGAATGTTTATGTTCCAAAATAGTTTAGAGATTTTTTTTTCTGAGTTTGATAACCTGTAAATTTTAAATTTTCTTGAAAAATAAATAAAATATTTGAGTTTCTTTTCTCAGTAAAAGAAATGCTTGTGGAAAGAGAACCCACTGAAAGGACAAGACTAGGTCATCATCCCAGCTCCATCTCATTCTATCCGTGTGACATTAAGTAAGTCACGCCCTCTCCGAGTGTCAGTTTCCTCATGTTCACAGGTAGATTTTAAACCTAGTCTGATTACTATACAATGTTCTTATGAGGATCACATGAAATAATATGTGAAAGTTTTTAAAAACTTGTGAAACAATATATTATTAAAAACATTATCTTATTGGCTGAGTTTTTATCTTTTTCATACAGCATGTTCCTTTTAATGCAGGATAAATTTTATCAGATTGCAATGTTATAACTTTATGGGACTCGACCACATCTTTGAGCTTTGCACAGCTTCAGTTTTTCACCCTTTCAGTCTGTATGGGTTTAAAAAAACACATCAATATTTAAAAACACATTAGTAAATTATAATCTAAAACAAAATATAGAAAACTAGCATTATATTGTCTGTTTATGTGATAATTACAAGGTAATAATAATTAATAAGAAATATTTATTGAATGTGGACTGTATTCTAGGCATCATGTTATATAATGAAGATACTGTTTATTCCTCACAACAACCCTATGACTATTATTATTTCCTTTTTGTAGAGATCTTAGAACTCAAATCTGACTGCAAAGTCTTTGTTTTTAATTATAATTCATCTTGCTTAAATCTCAGAGAATGAGACTTTTATTTTTTACAAAATCAGAAATAATATATGCATTTCTTGCTCTCAGCAGCAAAAAAATTTGGAGGCTATTCTGCTTGCCTAAATTATACTAAAATTCTTGAAATTCTATATTGGTTGTGCCCTTTGAGATATTTTCCAAAATATATCATTTTTTAAAAGTTAAATTACAGTCTTATGCTTTGTTTTATCTCCAAATTATAGTAAACACTTTATTAAATTTGAATAAGAATGATAAGAGTAATTTTTCACTGGTTCCAAAACCAAAAATATATGAAAAAATATTACTTTTAAGTATTTTACGCTCTAATCTCAAAAAATTACAGAAACATTCTGAAATACATTGAGTGCTGTCAGCATCATTAAAATATACCTTTAGTCATGCAAGATGACAATTTTAGAGAGAAAAAAAAAATCACCCACAATTTTAAGTTTTACTGAATTTGTTCAAACAAAACTTATTGGCTTTTATTTCAATTTTTCATTTAATAAATTGGGACAGTGAGGCCCATAAGACAGACAGAATATCCCCATTATTGCCCAAACCCTATCTGGTATGTGACCTCATTATGCCTCTTGCTACTTATATCTTGTATTACTTGCAAAGACCACAGATAGACAATTGGCGCTTCAAAAATCAGATTATATGTTACATTCAATCTAAATCCTTAATATTTCCCAAAATATTTGGAAACTGCTTACTAAAACGGTGCTTATATTATTTAATTCTTTTTGCCTGACTAATAAGTAGCTAGATGTTCAATAAATTCAATAATGCACCAATCATAGAAATAATTTCTCCTATAACATTTATCTCAACCAAAGAGCTTTCCAATATGTGAGGCTTTTGAATAAACATTTAATGTAACAGTGAAATATGAAAACAACCATGTTTCCTCCTAAAAATCTAATCAAATCTATGTGTGTCTACACTGATTTGTGCCAAACAAGTAATTTGAATGTATAATCCTTGATGTTTAAATAATCTTTTCGTTAAAGTAGTGTTTCCAGTTATATTTGAGTACCCTGAAATTCAATGCATTGTACATATTTATGTCTTAAGTTCTTACTACACAGAGCTAAATAAAAGCATTTTCACAATCTTCAGTGAGCTCACAGTAAAATAAGATGCAACCAGAGGTAATACAGTGGATGTGATAAGCAATGCTGTGAATGGTGGCACAGAAGCAGAAAAGAGGCTCTAGCCTGAGACGAGAAACATGAGTGTTTAAGCATGAGTGAAAGGGAGAGCCAGAGGGTCCAGGTGAAAAACCTAAGCAAATAAAGAGAGGGACTTATGAAAGTGCATGGGAGGTACGGGGAAGAAGAAACCTGCAGGGCTCACAAAGGCAAGAACAAGAGGTGGAAGGGACAGTGAAAGAAGTCGAAGCTTGAGATACTTGTTGCTGCTGCTGTTGCTGTTACTGGGTCTCTAAATTGTGTTTGACTCTTTGGGACGCCATGGACTGTAGCCTGCCAGGTTCCTCTGTCCATGCAATTTCCCAGGTAAGAATACTGGAGTGGGTTGCCATTTCTTTCATGGTAGAGCTGGCAGAACTCCTTTACTAAAGAGTTTAGATTAACCTATAAGCAATGAGTCATCACAAAATATTCTAATCAGAGAAACATCTGATTGCATTTCTGTTCCAGAAAGATAGCAGTACTTACAATGTAAAGAATGGACTAAAACAATTGATTAAAATATAAGTAAAGAGTAATTATACAATCAAGTTTATTTTTAAAACCCCAGATCTTGTCCAAATTTTTATTTTAAGAACATAGACAGATGTGTAGAAAGAGTCAGACACGACTTGGCAACTAAACAACAGACGTGTACAATTATATTTTTAAAATTTCTTTTATAAGTTTTTAGTCTAAGCCAAGGTATGGTTATTTGATTTATAGGTAATTGGTTTTTAATGATCTTTAAACAACTGTGTAGATATCTGATAACTTCAGTAAATCTTTTTCAAAATGACTCTTCAAGAGACTTGAAGCAGACAAGCAAACATGGCAGACTCAGAGTAGCAAAACTGAGGGAATCAAGGATATGTAACAAAATGATATTATGTTTAAATAAAATTCTAACATATATGTAGAAATGCCAAGAAGGCATTTTTCCTTTTTTTTTTTTAAACCAAATAGGAAATAACAATCCTAGCTTTCATTAGACAGAGTTTTAATTAACTAGTTACATCATAGTTATCTGTAGTAAAAAGAATCCTCAACAGTTGTCAAGAAGAACTGCTGCCCATTTATCACTGCCTTAGGTAGGTGTTGGAGAAGGCAATGGCACCCCACTCCAGTACTCTTGCCTGGAAAACCCCATGGAGGAGCCTGGTAGGCTTCAGCCCATGGAGTCGCTAAGAGTCGGACACGACTGAGAAACTTCACTTTCATGCATTGGAGAAGGAAATGGCAACCCACTCCAGTGTTCTTGCCTGGAGAATCCCAGGGATGGAGGAGCCTGGTGGGCTGTCGTCTATGGGGTCGCACAGAGTCAGACACGACTGAAGCGAGTTAGCAGTAGGTAGGTGTAACCCATTATTGTTGAAATTCAAGGTATCTTACTTTTTTTGTTGTTGTTGAAAGTAGAGTTATTTAGTGGGAATGTTTAGGACTCCTAGCTGGGGAGACAGCATCTCGGTAGCTCTGAGAAACTGCTGCAAGGGGCAGGGGAAAAATAAGGCTGTATACAAGTTTGCAACAAAGAAAGCAGGCAGTCTGAACATTAAATATCAGGTATCAAGTTAAGGAATTTAGCATTCTGTGTAGGGGAAGATGCAAGCCTCTGGGCTCACTGAATTCATTCCTGTCTTGTGCACCTCAGCTCTCCGGGGCCAATCCTGTTTCATTGTTCACCTTGCTTCTTGCATTCCGCCATCTCCTCTGTGGTCACTGTTAGGGGTGGCAGCATCCACTGGATGGGAACCCATATTCACATCAGAAATCACTGATGGCTGTGACATTTCTTGTTGATTAATATGGCAGGAGATATTTTCATTTCACAGTCCTTCCCCATGGTAATAAATCCAACCATATTTGGGAGACAGTTCATGACCTTTTTTGTTTTGGTCCCACAGTCCTGGGAGGCTCATCCCATATCTGGTGAAGGTCTTTATTGATAAATCGTTCCAGGTGTTAATTTCTAGTTTACTCCCATTGATAAATAATAAAAGATTCTCTGGATCCTCTATCTTCTAACCTAATAGGATTCAGGAAATATTTCCCTTGTTGCCTCTTTCCATACCTAGAACCATACTATTACAATTATTCTACATTATAAATGTGATCTATTTCTTTAAGATGTTTCAGTTCAGTTCACTTCAGTCGCTCAGTCATGTCCAACTCTTTGCGACCCATGAATCACAGCACACCAGGCCTCCCTGTCCATCACCATCTCCCGGAGTTCACTCAAACTCACGTCCATCACGTCGGTGATGCCATCCAGCCATCTCATCCTCTGTCGTCCCCTTCTCCTCCTGCCCCCAATTCCTCCCAGCATCAGAGTTTTTCCAATGAGTCAACTCTTTGCACGAGGTGGCCAAAGTACTGGAGTTTCAGCTTTAGCATCATTCCTTCCAAAGAAATCCCAGGGCTGATCTCCTTTAGAATGGACTGGTTGGATCGCCTTGCAGTCCAAGGGACTCTCAATAGTCTTCTCCAACACCACAGTTCAAAAGCATCAATTCTTCGGCACTCAGCTTTCTTCACAGTCCAACTCTCACATCCATACACGACCACTGGAAAAACCATAGCCTTGACTAGACAGACCTTTGTTGGCAAAGTAATGTCCCTGCTTTTGAATATGCTATCTAGGTTGGTCATAACTTTTCTTCCAAGGAGTAAGCGTCTTTTAATTTCATGGCCGCAGTCACCATCTGCCGTGATTTTGGAGACCAGAAAAATAAAGTCTGACACTGTTTCCACTGTTTCCCCATCTATTTTCCATGAAGTGATGGGACCAGATGCCATGATCTTCGTTTTCTGAATGTTGAACTTTAAGCCAACTTTTTCATTCTCCTCTTTCACTCTCATCAAGAGGCTTCTTAGTTCCTCTTCACTTTCTGCCATAAGGGTGGTGTCATCTGCATATCTGAGGTTATTGATATTTCTCCTGGCAATCTTGATTCCAGCTTGTGCTTCTTCCAGCCCAGCGTTTCTTATGATGTACTCCACATAGAAGTTAAATAAGCAGGGTGACAATATACAGCCTTGACGTACTCCTTTTCCTATTTGGAACCAGTCTGTTGTGCCATATCCAGTTCTAACTGTTGCTTCCTGACCTGCATATAGGTTTCTCAAGAGGCAGGTCAGGTGGTCTGGTATGCCCATCTCTTTCAGAATTTTCCACACTTTATTGTGATCCACACAGTCAAAGGCTTTGGCATAGTCAATAAAGCAGAAATAGATGTTTTTCTGAAACTTTCTTGCTTTTTCCATGATCCAGTGGATGTTGGCAATTTGATCTCTGGTTCCTCTGCCTTTTCTAAAACCAGCTTGAACATCAGGAAGTTCACGGTTCACATATTGCTGAAGCCTGGCTTGGAGAATTTTGAGCATCACTTTACTAGCATGTGAGATGAGTGCAATTGTGTGGTAGTTTGAGCATTCTTTGGCATTGCCTTTCTTTGGGATTGGAATGAAAACTGACCTTTTCCAGTCCTGTGGCCACTGCTGAGTTTTCCAAATTTGCTGGCATATTGAGGGCAGCACTTTCACAGCATCATCTTTCAGGATTTGGAATAGCTCAACTGGAATTCCATCACCTCCACTAGCTTTGTTCATAGTGATGCTTTCTAAGGCCCACTTGACTTCACATTCCAGGATGTCTGGCTCTAGGTGAGTGATCACGCCATCGTGATTATCTTGGTCATGAAGATCTTTTTAGTTATCATTAATTTGGCTGGAGGCCTGGTTATACATCGTGTAATACAAAAGACAACAATCTTATAAACAGATTACAAGTAATACAGCTAATAACATGATTAATATTACAAATAAGGATTTAAACCATGAGCTTTCAGAACTAAACCATCTTCCTAAAATATATCCCACTAGAGGATTCATCTGGTATATAAACACAATATTCAATTTGAATTATAGCACAGGTGCCCTCTTGATATGCTCTAAGGATATCAAGGGCCATACAATTTTGTAAGACAGCTTTTCTTATCATAGAGATCTCAGAATTTAGTAGACTGATAGCCTAGTTGCTATCATTTTTGAGTGAATTTCATTAAGGCTTCAATGTGAGAAATAATATTTTCCAATCCTACTGAAGGTACAAAAACAGATATTAAGTGATCATACCACTGAAATACAAATCTCTTGGTCCATCAGGTTCATATTGATGGTAAATTTGCTGGAGACACATCTAAGTTTGTACGTAAGTAGTCTTGAGCCCAAGGGAATCCTAAAGTACATCTTCCTAGCCAGCCTAGTGGAAGCCAGGGTCATAGATTAGACCCACAAAGCCACTGAGTCCCATTAGGTGCCAACCAGTATACTTCTGGACATATGCTTCAATCTGTTCCATAGCAATCATTGTCTTTAAGAGAAATGGTACATTGGCAGTTTTCATAAGACATCCAGTCTAATTTTCTAGTATTATTAGGTTGATTATCTTTGGTATGATTTAATTGTTTCCAGCATGGGGAGGTGGGGAGGGGAGGGTGCTTTAGACTTACATTACCATAGCCTAGTGTTAGCCAGATAAATCCATCCCATAACTGAGGAAGCATCCCTCCTAATAGTCTTAGAGTTTACATTTTTGACTGGAATTTAGCCTGTTGTTCTGGCTGAGCTAGACCTAACCTTAAGGGAAAATTCATATTTATGACCAGGATCAGAGTAACTATGTTTGATTGGCCAACTGGGTTCCATCTAGTGACATCAGTAGTAGCCCATACAGAATTATAATTCCTTTCTTCCAAAATAAACTTTTTAAGAGCCATCCACTCAGACCCTTGGAGGGGAGAAACCCATCAAGGTAAACCAGAAGTACCGAATGTAGGTAATTGACCACAAATCCAACACTTCAATTAATTTCTAAAATTTGCGTAAGATCATGCCCATGATAGAAAAAAAATCTTTGATTCATGTGTAAGAGTCCAAGAAACTAAGAAGAAAAAACTTATGAACAATCATACAGGTCAGGTTCAGCACCTTGGGACAGCTATCTACTTCCAGTGTCATCTTCTTCTCATTCTGGCACTGGTGTTTCCTTATTATGAGAGCATCACTCTCAGATGAATTTGAGGTCAGCAGTTCTCTCTATAGACCATTCTGGTGCAGGAGCTCAAATCCGTCCTGAATTCCCAAGGAAGCAGATGGGCACAGGGGGCCTCTGCTGGTACCACGGATCCAGTTTCTCATAGAGTTAAGGCAGAGGAGAGAAACTGTCGCAATGAAAAGGAAAAAAGAGGAATGAGTTTTTTTCTTTCCCTTTCCTGAGAACTAAGAATAGAGAACAGTGAGCAGGCCTGAACAATCTGAGTTTTTCACTTTAACTGCTTTTAACTGCGAATGTCTGTAAGTTTGCTTTTCTGCCCCTAACTCTTCGGGAGCTACACCTGCATCTATTTTCCTTTGACTCTGTGCTAAATACACGCCCTGTCTGGTGTTTACCCTTACAGCATCCTTCCCCTTGGAGCTCCGTATCAGAAAGAAGGCCACAGAATCACAGGACTGCCAGGCTCAATTGCTGGCTTACTGACGCCAGTTTACAACTATCTTTGAAAGAAAGAAAGAGGCAGAAATCAAAATACTATCACCTTTGCTCCTCATCACTGATTCCCGACTGTGAGCCCTTGCCTTATATCAGCCACTAGACTCCTCATGGTCCATCTTACGTTTTTTATCTCTAGAAGCTTGCTACTAAAGACTGGCCTCTATGTGGCATTTAATACACATATGACATGTGTGCGCATGCGTGTGCTAAATTGCTTCAGTTTTGTCCGACTCTTTGCGACCCACAGATTGTAGCCCACCAGGGTCCTCTGTCCATGAGTTCTCCAGGCGAGAATACTAGAGTGGGTTGCCATGCCCTCCTCCAGGGAATGTTTCTGACCCAGGGATTGAACCCAAGTCTCGGGCATCTCCTGCATTGGCAGGTGGGTTCTTTACCATTAGCACCACCTGGGAAGCTCCATATGACATATGAATCTTACTAAACTGCAGATTCGGATTCATCTTGGGTAAGGCCTGAAGATTCTGTATTTCTAACAAGTTCCCACACGGTGCTGATCCTAGTGACCCCACCAACATCTTAAGTAAACGTATGCCAATCCTTACAAAATTCAGGAAAATTGAACTTTTATGTTATTTTCAAAATCCTGTCTTTATTAACACAGCCATGGAATCATGGAATTTTAGGCTGAGAAGTATCTGAAGATTTCACAATAGCTGTTTCATTTTATATGTGTGAGAAAATTAAGGTCTTTGTGGGGACGGGGTCCAACCAGTCTCCTTATCCCTTTACTAGCATGCTCTTCACAGAGGAAGAATTATTAATCTGTTTCTTCAGACCTCAGGACATTAACTGGGCCACTGTTTGTTGTGTGCTCGTGTGCCTTAAAGGCCAGCATCCTTACAGCGCCCTTGTTCCTCCTGCCAGGAATGTTCACTCTCCCACTTCCTCCATTCGTGTAGTCAAGTGGGTAAGTTAGCCGAGTCTGTTCCTTGGACCCGCACACTCCCTTCCTCTGCTAGCAGGGCAGTCCTCTGCTTTGCATTGGTACAGAAGAGAAGTGAAAACCTTCTTGCATCTTCAGGCTCTAGGAATCAGCCCTGTATTCCAATTTGTCTCAGGAACAGCAGAGCATTGTGAATGTCGTGCTGCAGTCTGGTTTAGACAGATAATATTCCTTGATTTATGAGGCTAAATTTAATAAAAGCTCTGATTATAAATCCTCTGAGAGCATATATTCTCTGTGCCAACAAAGTGCCTGGAACGTTGTAGATCCCCATAAAAATATTTACCAAGTGAGTAATTTCATAAAATTTGTGTTGTGTTACATGGAATGCACTTGATACAAAAAAAAAAACACTAATTTTGTACTGTTGGTCAAAACTGTTGATCAGGTTTTGAGACTACCCTGAAAAATAATACTGCTTTCTCTGAGGAAGAATCTAAAATTCTTACCAAACAATTATTTTTGCTTCCAGTCACTAACCTCTGCTTCTGTTAATCACATAAACTATTTTGTGCTTAAGTGTAAAGCAATAATGAGGGCTTCCCAGGTGGCGCCAGTGGTAGGTAGGTAAACCCTCCTACCAAGCAGGAGACATAAGAGACGTGGGTTCAATCCCTGGGTAGGGAGATCCCCTGGAGGAGAGCACGGCAACCCACTCCAGTATTCTTGCCTGGACAGAGGAGCCTGGCAGGTTACGGTCCATAGGGTCACAAAGAGTCAGGCACAACTGAAGCGATTTAGCATAAATGTAAAGCAGTATGAAAATAGAATATAAGGCTTCACAAACATGACTATTCCAGCCCCTGAATTTGTTTTCCAATGGAAATACACTTGAGATCTCCAGAGAATCCTGATTTGTTTCACACAAACATACCTCCCCTAAAGCATAAGTGAAAAGGTGGTTCAGAAGGTACAGCTCATTCTTTTGACTGAAATACTCCAAACCACAGTGTGTGTCTAAGGTACCTCCCACATATGTGACAATTCTTCTTTGGGTCTTTTCATTCCCTCAGAGGGTAACATCTCAAATTGCTTATAATAACTGTGAACCTTCAGATTGTCTTTATATCATGGTGCTGTGTGGAAGGCTCTCTTCTGTCTTTACTGTGCAGGTGAAAACTCTCCCCAGGTTCATAGCAGCCAGTCATCCTGATCCTTATGTCTTGGGTGGAAAGGAAAATCTGCTGCCCATGCTTGAAATAGCCTTTGTCTTAAATGACATCACATAAAACAGATCCTTCTGTTAGAGTCCATAATTCCAAGAGCATTCATAAGTGCTTAGTCCAATGGTTAATTTTCATTCCTCGCTTGATGTATCTAAAGTATTTGACATGCTCCTTTACTCCTTAATCCTGAAAACACATGACTTGCTTAACTCCCACAACACCCCATTCTCTTGGTTTTATTCTCATCTCTCTAGTCATTACTTCTCAATTTCTCCTGCTCATTTTTTCTCATCTCCCACCCACCTTCTGTGCACTGGAAGCCCCTAGAACTCAATTCTTGGACTTACCTGGTTTTGATCTATTCTCACTTCAACAGTAAAACTCATCCACTCTCTTGGTTTTAATTGCAGTTTAGGGCTTCTCTGGTGACTCAAATGGTAAAGAATCTGCCTTCAATTCAGGAGACCCAGATTCACTCCCTGGGTTATGAAAATCCCCTGGAGAAAGGAATGGCAACCCACTCCAGTATTCTTGTCTGGAGAATTCTATGGACAGAAGAGCCTGGCGGGCAACAGTCCGCGGGGTCGCAAAGAGTCAGACACAATTGAGCGACTTTCAATTTGGGCTCACTACTTCCAAATATGTCTCTAGCCCACACTATCTCTTTCCTGAATTCCAAGTTCATATATCTAACCAGCTACTTAACATCTCTAAGACATCTTAAATATGTTAAAATCTTTTTGATCTTCTCCAATTTAGCTTCTCTTGCAATCCTTCCCCATGTAGGCAGTAGAGACTCCATTCTTTCAGTTACTTGGGGTCCAAACCTTAAAGTCAGCTTTGGCTCCTTTCTTTCTCTTATACCCCACAGTCTATTAGTTGGTACATGCTGCCATCTCTACCTTGGAAGTAGATCAACATCCAAACAGTTTTACTCTTTTCACCACTACCATCAAGCCACCATCACCTCCAGCTTGGATTTTGTAAACAGCCTTCTAAATAGCAACAACCCTGCTTTTGTTCTTGTCTCCTTGTCACCTCTGCTCACAACCGCCAATGGCATTTCTGTGTAAAGTCAAAAATCCCACCTCTGAAAAATACAACCAAACAAAACAACCCCAAAATGTACCTTACGATGGTCTACAAGGCTTTATATACAATCTCCTCTGACTGCTCAAACCATATTTCTGTTTTACAGTAAGTCCCCTGTATACGAAAAACTTCAAGTTACAAAGTTTCAAAGATGCCAACGTGCATTCCATCCATGTCTGGCATGAGTGAAATTGCATCTTGCCCTCTGTCTCTTGTTGCTGACGATCTGTCAGTTCTCCCATCTCCCATGTCCTCTCCCTCCTCCAGTCCATAACTCTTCTTGCCTGTTCACTCAATGCCAGCCTCATATGCCATCTGTTGTACTACACTACTGTAGTTTTCAAGGTGCGTGCTAAGTCACTGCAGTCATGTCTGACTCTGTGCAACCCTATGGACTGTTGCCTGCCAGGTTCCTCTGTCCATGGGATTCTCCAGGCAAGGATACTGGAGTGGATAGCCATTCCCTTCTCCAGGGACTCTTCCCGACCCAGGGATCAAACCCGGGTCTCCTGCATTGGCAGGTGGATTCTTTACCACTTGCCACCTAGGAAGCATGCCAGTTCTGGATAGGAACCTAAATTTTATTAACTACCAGGAATAGATATAGAATATCTATACTAAGGGATAGATATATGTTGCCTCTGACCTGGCAGTTTTGAAAAGGATTGCATCTACCTTACTAGAAGACATTATGGATCACTCTGAAACAGACAAGAGCTGATTTGACCTTCAATTAGATATTCATACCCAAATTTATGCAAAAAATGGTTATGGGCCTACTCCACTCTGCATTACTTAAGCATACAATTAATAGGCATGTACAATTAAAAGAATGAAAACAAAATGAAACAAAAAAGAGAATGCAAATAGTGGTAATGAGCTAAGTGAAACCTTTGATACTAACTTCTTTTTGGGGTGCAGATCTAATATTTACATTTCCATTATTTACTTAAGGGTTTATGTAATTCACTGGTTAATAACCTAGAAACATGTCTTCAAAATTGTTCTTCAAACTTCAAATTTTGAAGACAAACATGTCTTCAAAATTAAGAGTAGACCATGAAAGGAAAAAATAACATTTGTCAGACCAATTGATAGGTCAAATTAAAATATTTATTAAAGTTATATAATATAAATTCCATAAGAAATCATTATAATAAGAAATTTTTTTCCTTGTGATGAAGGGAAAACTTACTTTTCTAACTCTCTTCTAAGGTCATCACTGAAACAGGGGATCTGTATGTTTAATTACAATATCATGAATACTTACATTTGTCTCATACTGAGAAAGTCATATGATTACAGCTAGCACACTGATTTTTGCTACATGACCTTTCAATTGGAAAACTCAAACCATCTTGCCTTAGAATGTTCTGTTAACTTTCCACTCTATCTGACAAAAAGAAAAATCAGAGAAATGTCTGACATCCAAGCAGTTTGCACGAGAACTGTCACAAGGATATTTGAAATCCATAGGTAATACATTCATGATCCAGTAGTCAAAGCTACGGCTCTTGGTATGGAAGCAATGTACTCTCCGTGTTTTGCATTTTTCTAGATTATGATTCTTTAAGTTTTTTTTAAAATGGTTCAATCTGTAAGGAGAAAATGTAGACAAACGTGCCTGTGTGAGTGCTAAGTCGCTTCAGTCGTGTCCAACTCTTTGTGACCTTATGGACTGTAGCCCACCAAGCTCCTCTGTCCAAGGGAATCTCCAGGCTAGAATACTGGAGTGGGTTGCCATGCCCTTCTTCAGGGAATCTTCCCAACCCAGGGATCGAGCCTGCGTCTCCTACGCCTCCTGCATTGCAGGTGAATTCTTTACTGCTGAGCCACTGGAGAAGCCCATAGTAACAGATAAAGCAATTTCAGTGAAATTCAATTTCCTTCAGTTTGGAAGGTTGCACAAACTCAGTTCTGCAGGATAATATAGAGTAAAACTTTATACATTTGTGAATAATCCTGCTACATTCTAATTCACAACTCTTTTTCCCAATATAAATGCATATTGCCAAGTTATGGGCCCTTTAAATATAAGAAAATGGAACTAAAAATTTATATGGAGCATCTTTCTATATGCCATCTTATTATTTAGTATAATATTCAAACCTTTCTCAAGTGTTTACTATGTGCCAGATTTTGTTCTTGGTGCTGAGGTCAAAACTTACTAGCAAACACAGTCACTGACCATAGGGACTTTACTATATCTCCAATCACTTTCAAATTTTATTTCACAAAAAAATTAACAAGTATGCATTTGCTGCAGTATGTGGTACAGTAAAAATAACTCACAGAGGGCCACGTCTAAACGCAAGATTCAACCTTAGAGTCTAATAGAGACCCATCAGTGCCCAGTGTGTGAGTTCTATGATGTTTCCTGTTCAAAAAAGCAAGAATCCAAAACTCTATGTATTTTATACAAAGATAGTTTTATGCAATGCCATCTCTCTTCTGATTTATTTAATATAAGTAAAGCTTTCACCTGAGTATCCTAAATTATTTTTACTATCAATAACGCAATATTGACCCTAAATTTTCCCACTACACATATATTTTTTTAAAATTTTGGCCACTGCTATCACAGTTATTGAAAATAACAAACTGTCATAAAACCATACATCATTACCACATTTGGCTTATTTAAGGAACAGTAGCCTTTGGTTAACAATTTCCTTCAGAATTTCCAATCCAGATGACTCATGCATATTTGAAGCAAATATTTCACTACAAAATAAAGAATTATATCAAATTACATTTAAGTTTCTTCGATGCTTTATTCAGATGTGTACACAGTGTCATTTGTATAGAATGCTAAGTAAAAAGTAACAGTTAATTGGGGGGGCTATTGCTATAAAAATGTTATCTTTTATATATATATATCACAGCATTACTTATTATTAGCTTCACACATAGCACTTTGTCTTTGATTTACGCAAACAACTGTAAATGTTTTATATATTTGTGAGGAAGTGAATGATATTAGACCATCAATCCACAGGGACTGCAAATCAGGGGGAAAAAAGGGCTATTACATTTCAGAAGCTGTTAAATCAGTTGTGCCCCTTGGCTGATTTTGTCAGCTATATTTGCTGTGGGTAAAACCGTTGATGCCTGGAATACTGGCGCAGCCCTGAGAGTGTTGGAGAGTAAATAGCAGCGAAGTTGTAAACTACAGCACACATCTCACACTTACTGCGTAAGCCCAGCTTACACTTTCCTCTGAATAAATCCAGCAGCTTTAAAAAGAGCAAGAGAGAGAAATAAAGAAAAGTTGGGGGGTGGGGAGGGAAAACTGGGCCAGGCCTTCTGTCACTGCCTCCAGCTTTAGCCCCTCAGCAGCCTGCCAAGAGGACACTGTTCCTGCCAGTTGTAAATTTTAATTGGCCATCTGGGGAAAGCACAAACCACTGACTAGAGATTAATCAGCAAATTAACCCAGGCATAATACACATTTCCCAATGGGCCTGAAGCAGCTCTAGGCTGGGCCAGAGCAGCCTGGGATGCAGGAGAACTTGTGTAGAATGCTGTTATTGCTTCCTGCCATGCAGGAGAACATTATCTCAGAGTCCTGAAATTCCCTTCTGTGTGACCTTGTTAGTGCCCCTGATTTGTATGGCGGTCGCAAAGAGCTTTTTTTTTTTTTGGTAAAGTGCTAAACACAGATGGCACAGGTACTGTGATTGCTGGGAAAAGTGTTGATGAATCAGGGAAAGTGACAACTTTTCTCTGGTGGGCTATTCACTTGGTTTGCTAAAGTACCTACAGGAAGAAACAATAGTGTACCTGGATTTTAACCAGCTCGGTGAATCACCAGAGAATCATATTTATTTAGCCAGTTTCTTGTGTGATGCAAAGTGCCTTTTCACAGCCTCTATCTTGTAAAAGCAAATTTGTAAATAATAAAAACTTCATAAAGCCTAGGTTACCAATATTAAACCAAATGCGTGCTAATATAGAATGATGTGGCCTCAACATTTTCACCAAAAGTCTTCTAGTTAGCTCATAGCCATGCCTTGAGCCAAGACAGGAAAAGAGGATAACCATTAAAGTGAGGGACTGGTGAGAAACTGGGAGTGGTTTTGACAGACGGTGAATAAAATGACTTTTCATGGAAGAAGTAGTATTTACACAGCTTCTGAAATAATGGAAAAGGAAGAGCTCTGTGCATTTTAAACAAGGATCATTAGGATACAGAATATCAAGAAGACTCAGGTAATACTGCTGCTGCTGCTGCTAAGTCGCTTCAGTCGTGTCCGACTCTGTGCGACCCCATAGACGGCAGCCCACCAGGCTCCCCCATCCCTGGGATTCTCCAGGCAAGAACACTGGAGTGGGTGGCCATTTACTTCTCCAATGCATGAAAGTGAAAGTGAAAGTGAAGACACTCAGTCATATCCGACTCTTAGCGACCCCATGGACCCCATGGACTGCAGCCTACCAGGCTCCTCTGTCTATGGGATTTTCCAGGCAAGAGTACTGGAGTGGGGTGCCATCACCTTCTCCAAGGTAATACTATAAAGCCCAAATAAAAGACACATTGAATAAACTTGCTTTAAGGGGCCTAAGGAAAGTTAAAAGGTGATATGACCACAGAATATCAGGGAAAATAGAACATTTTCATCTTCTTGACAGATGTATGTCCAGAATTTAGCATAGTACTTAGTATCATGGCATATGGTAGGCACGCAACATTTTTTATGAAAGAAGACATATCCAGCTTTAATAAAATCAGACACCACTGTGGTATCAGACACACCTCCTACTGCCTTTTCTTTCCAGTCTAGATGGAATAAGCAGTAGACTATGTTATGAGGGTCCCTATTCAAACCATACTTGAAGCACCAATTCATAGGCTGAAAAGAGACCTATGTTATCACCTAGTGTGAAGACCTTGAACTTTACTCAATTAGTTAGTAATGGACTTGAAGTATTAAGGCTGTTATACACTTAGGGAGAAAGTGGAAGATGCAGTGATCTGAGGTTACGAGCAAGCAGAGGCAGCCAATGCCGTGAACAAAAATGGAGCCAACTTGCTGGGAGGAACAGCAAGGAATGAGCAGGCAACCCCGAGAACCAGGAAGCAGCCTCTCCGTCTCAGTTCCATCCTATTGGAAGGCTACCTCTACATTTTTTTCCTGGCCTCTGATGTTATGTGGTTTCAATGAGTTTACATGGCATTCTGATCATTTCAACCAAAAGAAGCTTGACCAAAACAACCATAAATGGCAACAGCAGCATCATAAGCCAACAGCCTGAGAAGACTAATAAAACTAATAACCATTCCCACGCCCCTTCCAACAGCGCAAGCATTTAGGATCAATGCTGGTCATTTTCAGAAATACAAGTCATGGTGGATTATTTTATATGGCTCTGCCCTGACCCATCGCTAAATCACACAGACCCATTTCACCTGCCTCTGGCAAAGCAGATAGATTCTTTTCCTTCACAACCAGGTATAGATTTCTTTCTGTTTTATTACATTATTGCAAGTAATGCTGTCTGCCAAACCACATGCCTTTAAACTGAAATGGCTTCTGGCCGAGCACTGGGTTAACCGTAACAGTAAATCAGTCAATATGCACAGCCTAGAGACCACAGCCGTTAAATAGATGTCTTTGGCTTTAGGTGGGGAACCCTCAAACACCCAACTCAGTCCCTAATAAGACCTTCTAAAAAGATTTTATTTCAAATAGTATTTTAAATCACATAGCAGTTTATCATGAGACTTTTGTTTTTTTATTGTGAGGTTTTATATGGAATATAAAGGCACGAAAAGAGAATCGGTGACAGGTCTGCAATAATTCAATAACTGGTAAAAAGAAAATATTAGTCTTTCAGAATTTGTAATATTCCAAAAAAACTTTAAGAGTTGAAATGTCTGGCCTCTGCTTACCCTGTCTGACTTGCTCTGGCTGTGTTTTCTGCATACTGGAAATAATTCCTAACACAATAGTTACTAAGAGAGTTTAGTCAGTATTTTCAGTGTGCACTGGTAGATGGATTTCTTTATCTCCTCTGGGAAACTTATGATCCAAAGGTTAGAGCATGATCAAATAAACCCTGGAGAGTTTGTGTGCTTTCTTCTGAATTATCCCAAAGCTTTCCTGTCTAACTTCATCTCTGTTGCTCCTATCTTACATCATCTCAATTACATATATAAAAAACTAGAGGAAATGGTGTTTACTTGTTTGTAAGGCAGAGACATTACTTTGCCAACAGAGGTCTGTCTAGTCAAGGCTATGGCTTTTCCAATAGTCATGTATGGATGTGAGAGTTGGACTATAAAGAAAGCTGAGCACTGAAAAATTGATGCTTTTGAATTGTGGTGTTGGAGAAGACTCTTGAGAGTCCCTTGGACTGCAAGGAGATCCAACCAGTACATCCTAAGGGAGATCAGTCCTGAATATTCATTAGAAGGACTAATGCTGAAGCTGAAACTCCAATACTTCGGCCACCTGATACGAAGAGCTGACCCATTTGAAAAGACCCTAATGCTGGGAAAGATTAAGGGCAGGTGGAGAAGGGGACAACAGAGGATGAGATGGTTGGATGGCATCACTGACTCAAATGGACATGAGTTTGGGTAGACGCTGGGAGTTGATGATGGACAGGGAGGCCTGGTGAGCTGCAGTCTATGGGGTTGCAAAGAGTCGGACACAACTGACTAAACTGAACTGAACTGAAAGGCATCAGAGATACTTCATAAGAAGATACCTGGCATACTAAGGTACAGAGTAGTAAAAAGATGATATTATAATATAGATCATGTATTATTCTGCTTTGATATAATTTTCCATATATTTTAGTGAAATGAAGAAATGGATATGTGGTAGTATTTTGAGTTTATGTATTTCTTTTTCCTAAACATCTTGAAGTAACTCACAATCTTATATTGTTTTATCTTTATACCGAGAAATGAAACAGTTTACCATAGGTTCTTTCACACAACATAGATAAGGTATAAAAATGGAGTCAAGGAAGCTGAGATACATAATAATCAGCTAAATAACAGAAGATTAATTCACAAGAGTGTCTGTTGCACAGGAAAAATGTGAAGTATATTTGTGTTGGATTTGCTTAAAACAGCATTCTCCATGGTCCTTTGAAGCTGGTTTCACCTTTCTTCTTCCCCTTTTCCTACCTACTCAATGGACATGAATTTTCACAAACTCCTGGAGATAGTGAAGCACAGGGAAGCCTGGTGTGCTGCAGTCAATGGGGTCGAAGAGCTGAATACAACTTAGAGACTGGACAACAACAAACCTATATATCCAGTGCCCCACCAACCTGGAAATTTTCTGTTTCTGTAAACGTCCTGATTTCCTATGGCTTGCACACACTCTACTCCTTAACAGGTTCCAACCTCTTTCATTCATTTTTTTATCTAGAGAATTTCCACTCATCTTCAAGATCTCAGCTTTGAGAAGCTTTTTACATGGACAGAGTTGCTTTGGTCTTGCAGTTTCCACCAGAACTTTGGCCATACCATTTCTTTAACTCTTATCTTGGTTAATATTGAAAATTATCTGCACTTATGTCTTCCCAATTGCAGATGGTGACTGCAGCCATGAAATTAAAAGACGCTTACTCCTTGGAAGGAAAGTTATGACCAACCTAGATAGCATATTCAAAAGCAGAGACATTACTTTGCCAACAAAGGTTCGTCTAGTCAAGGCTATGGTTTTTCCTGTGGTCATGTGTGGATGTGAGAGTTGGACTGTGAAGAAGGCTGAGTGCCGAAGAAGTGATGCTTTTGAACTGTGGTGTTGGAGAAGACTCTTGAGAGTCCCTTGGACTGCGGGGAGATCCAACCAGTCCATTCTGAAGGAGATCAGCCCTGGGATTTCTTGGGAAGGAATGATGCTAAAGCTGAAACTCCAGTACTTTGGCCACCTCATGGGAAGAGTTGACTCATTGGAAAAGACTCTGATGCTGGGAGGGATTGGGGGCAGGAGGAGAAGGGGACAACAGAGGTTGAGATGGCTGGATGGCATCACTGACTCAATGGACGTGAGTCTGAGTGAACTCCGGGAGTTGGTGATGGACAGGGAGGCCTGGCGTGCTGCGATTCATAGGGTCGCAAGGAGTTGGACATGACTGAGCAACTGAACTGAACTGACTGATGTCTTCCCAATTAGGACTTGAATTATTTGAGGGCTAAACTCAACACCCAGCATAATATTCCATATAAGGTAGATAATCCGTAAAATATTTGGTGCATGAGAATACTAATAAATTATTTGCTGCAAAAGTATTAGCTAAGGATATAGGCAAAGAGCCTCCATTCTCTGAATGCATTTCAGAACTAATTTTGTTTAACTTTGGCTTCCCATGTGATGTTAGTGGTAAAGAACCAGCCTGCCAATGCAGGAGACATAAAAGATGTGGGTTCGATCCCTGGGTCAGGAAGATTCCCTGGAGGAGAGCATGGCAACCCACTCCAGTATTCTTGCATGGAGAATCTCATAAACAGAGGAGCCTGGCCGACTACAGTCCATAGCGTCGCAAAGAGCTGGACACAACTGAATCAACTTAGTGCACACACGCACTTGTTTATCTTGATGAGAGAGACTCAGGTATTTCAGGTATATAATTGAAGACGGCATTGAATTTCAAAGGTTCTCTAACTCTACAAACTTGTTTGTGAGATAATATTCATACAATTAAATGTATTTGGATGACCATGATTTTCATAGCTTCAATTTTTTTACCAACTTGAAAATAATGTATGTGTAATTAAATACACTGAATTTAAGTGTACAAGTCATTGAGTTTTGCCAAATGTATATACCTTACAATCTGTGTAACTCATAACCCTATCACGATATAGAATATTTGAATCACCCAGAAAGTTTCCTCCAACCCCTTTGCACTCAATCCATTTCATGCCACTCGCCCAAGCAACCACTACTCTTATATTTATCAATATAGATTAGTTTTGAATCACCTAGGACTTGATATAAACAAACTCTTAAGTACACACTTTGCTGCATCTTCCTTTTTTTGTTATGGTAGTGATGTGTATCAGAGTTTTGCTCATTTTTATTATTGAATACTATTTCATTATATGAATGTACAACATTTTGTGTATCCACTCACCAGTCAATGGGTATTTGGGTTTTTAATAGGTTTTAGCTATGGGGCTTCCCTGGTGGTTCAATTGGTAAAGAATCCACCTGAAATGCAGGAGAATGCAGGAGACCTGGGTTCAATCCCTGAGTTGGCAAGATCCCCTGGAGGAGGGCATGGCAACCCACTTCAGATTTCTTGCCTGGAGAATCCCATGGGCAGAGGAGCCTGGCGGGCTACAGTCCATGGGGTCACAAAGAGTGGACGCACTGTGTGACTAAGCACAGCACAGCACACCATTATGAAGAAAGCTGCTTGTATTTGTATATGTCTTCCTGTTATTTGTATATGTCTTTTGTATATGTACATTTACAAATGTATATGTACATTTACAAATGTATATATGTACATTTGTATATGTCTTCCTGTTATTTTTTAACTTCTTCTGGCTAAATACCCAGGAGTAGAATTGTTATCTCATGTGATAAACATGTATTTAAGTTCACAAGAAATTGATAAAATATTTTCTTAAGTTTTTGTACCATTTTATATTCCCACAGCAATGTTTGAGAGTTCTAGTTGCTCTTTACATTGGGCCAGCTTTGTGAAAAACACCATTGGTATTTTGAAGGAACTGGACTCAATCTGTAGAGATTGCTTTGAGTAGTATGGACATTTTAACAATATTGATTCTTCCAGTCTATGAGTACTGTATATATTTTCATTTATTTATGCTGTCTTTAATTTCTTTCTTCAGTGTTTCATAGTTTTCAAAGTACAGATCTTTCACCTCTTTGGTTAAATTTATTCCTAGATATTTTGTTCTTTCTGAGGCAAGTGTCATGCAATTGTTTCCTTCATTTCTCTGATAGTTTGTTATTGGTGTGTAGAAATGTCACTGATTTCTGTAGAATGATTTTGTATTCTATAACTGTATTCAATTCATGTTTTAGTTGTAACAGTTTCCTGGTGGAGTCTTCAGGGTTTTCTATATATAGTATCATGTCATTTGCAAAGAGTTAGATTTTATTTCTTTTTTAATTTGAATTACTTTTATTTCTTTTTCCTGCCTAATTGTTGTGGCTAGAACTTCAATTGTTGTTGCTGTTGTTCAGTTGCTAAGTCATGTCTGACTCTTTGCAACCCCATGGACTGCAACATGCCAGGCTCCTCTGTCCTCCACTATCTCCTTGAGTTTGCTCAAATTCATGTCCTTTGAGTCAATGATGCCATCCAACCAGCTCACCCTCTGTTGCCCCTTTCTCTTTCTGCCCTCAATCTTTCCTAGCATCAGGGTCTTTTCCAATGAGTCAGCTCTTCATGTCAGGCAGCCAAAGGATTGGAGCTTCAGCTTCAGCATCAGTCCTTCCAATGAATATTCAGAATTGATTTCCTTTGGGATTGACTGGTTTGATCTTGCAGTCCAAGGGACTCTCAAGAGTCTTCTCTAGCACTGCAATTCAAAAGCACCAATACTATTTGAATAAAAGCGACAAAGGTAAGCAACCCTCTCTTGTCCCTGATCTTAGAGAAAAAGCTTTTATATTTTCTCATCCTTGTTAGCTGTGCATTTATCATACATAACCTTTACTATATTGAGATATGGTTCTTCTATACCGACTTCATTGAGCATTTTTATCATAAATAGATGTTGAATTTTGTTAAATGCTTTTTCTGCATCTATTGAGATGATCATATGATTATTTTGTCAATGCTGTGTATCATATTGATTGATTTGTAAATGTTAAACCATCCTTGCAATACTGGAATGAATTCTACTTGATTGTCTTGCATGATCTTTATAATGTATTATTGAATTTAGTTTGCTAATATTGATTTTTTCATCTATGTCATATATTACTTAGGTTATTGGCCTATAATTTTATTTTTCTGTGAATGTGTATAGGTTATATGCATATACTATACCAATTTATATAAGAAACTTAAACATCTTTCAAGCATCTTCCATGGAGGTCCTGAAACCAATTTCCCACCTTCAGTGTAATAGGCTCATCAAGGATATAGACTTCCAGAAAATAAGTTTATTCTTATCTAGTTGGGTATTCTGCCACATGGCACCACCGATGACTCCTTGGACCTCTTTCAACTGTTACTATACTAGTTCGCTTTTTATCTCTCCGATTTTCCTCACAGACAAACTGTCCTCTGTCCTCTACATTTGTCTCTTAGCCCCATCTCTTCTTTAATTCATGTAGCTTGAGTTATGCCATACATTTTATTATCTTCAACTATCACTGCATAAGTCAGAGTTTTTTGAGGATTCAAAAACTACCTCAATTATTTTAATAGAAAAAAATTAAACAACTGTTAAACAGCTTACAGAAAACTAAAAAGGCAAAAGGGAAACACTTTCTGTGGTTAAATGTAGGCTTGTGGACCAAATGGAATCTTTAAAGCTCAGGTGCTAGAAGGGAGCCTGTGGAACCAAAAGTTAGATCTTTGAGGACAGAGTACTTCTCAGCTAGTACTGGTGTTTAAGAGCTTGAAAGAGGAGTCCCACTGGACTGGGACTCAGTATTCTGAAGATGAAGCATATTCTGGCTGATGCTGAGTTTTCTGAGAGGAATGTAATGAGGCTGATTTTAATGGCACAGAAAAATTGCAAACTGCAATCGACCGCTACTTGTAGAACCCACTGTCACTACCAGGGTGACTGGAATCAGAAGCAAACAGGAAAGAGTAAGTTTTTTTTTACCCATCCAGATTTCCAGATTTTCTCCAGTGCCTGTTTTTGGCAAAGCATAATGGGGACCAACTAGCAAAAGAGTTCAACTTCAGCATAAAAAAGCAGAGTATTAAAGTGTGAGTTTGACACTAAAAGACAATAGTATAGTAATCACGATGGTTCAGGTATTTGGTTACCCAATATCTGTACACACTTTTTTAACATCAACTTGACTGATAGAAACTACTTTACACTTTGACTCAACAAAATTCTTTGTATGTTCAAGGACGCTCCCAATTTGCTTCAAAACAAGTAGATGTCATGTTTCAAAAATCGTTGTATTCATCTCTGAAAGATAACCACACATTGCGCTAGTTGAGTAGGAGCTAGGCACCATCGACAGCCTACTTCCCATGGTACAACAACCATCATGTGATCACAACAATTTCTGAACATTCTTAACCCAGAATAATCTCTGTTACTGACACCCCAGGATGACAAAGTGCATACCTACTGAAAAGAAGCTGGTACCTAGAATAAGGTATACTGATTACTTGACAACATATTACGCAAAATTTTAAAAATACACAGAAAGCAACCTACACATGTAAACAAGACCTGGGGAAATTTTTCAGAAAGTTAATTGAAAATAAAAGAACATTATATGTAGGGAGGTGAAGGAAGAGGAAAAGAGGGGGAAAGGAAAGGGGAGGGGAAAGATGGAAGAATAAAGAGGAATGAAAAGAACAAAAGAAGGGAAAAAAAGCATCTCCTAAAATGATAACCACAGTTACCTCCAAGAGGGATTATTATGAATAAAATTTTACCAATTTTGCATAAAGGGCATATACTATTTTTACAGTCAGGAGAAACTACATATAAGAAAAAAAAATTAAAGCTGCTCCACTGGATCAGGTGATTTCTTTCAGACAGGAAGACTCTCTAAACTCTTGGGAAACAATCGGTTCCTCTAAAATGGGATCAAGTCCTACGCTTTTAGTCGAACTTTTATAAAGCCTTTAGAATAGCACCATGCTCAGATAACCACTCAACAAATGAACTGGACTTATTATTCATTCTTTATAAAATTCTAATGACAAGAATTTTGAAAGATTGATAAATATTTGTTAGAATCAGCAGCAGAGATTATTAGATTTTCCCTAAACTTAGATAACAAAAAAGTATTATCATTTTTCAAAAAATATTTCAGTAATCACATTTAAATTTTTTTATTTTTTAAATTATGGAAGTATAATAACACATTTATAGGAGACTTGGAAAATACAGAACAAAGTTACATATAGTTCCATTATATATTGTTGCTGTTCATTGTTCAATCACGCATCATGTCTGACTCTTTGCAACCCCATGGACTGCAGCACACCAGGCTTCTCTGTCCTTCACTGACTCCTGGAGTTTGTTCAAACCATTGAGTCAGTGATGCCATTCAACCATCCCATCCTCTCTCGTCCCCTTCTCCTCCTGTCTTCAATCTTCCCCACCATCAGGGTCTTTTCTAATGAGTTGGCTCTTCACATCAGTTGCCAAAGTATTGGAGCTTCAGCTTCAGTATCATTCTTTAGAAGTTTTAGTTGGAGTTTCCACATCAAGCTCTCAAAAATTAATAGAAAGAATAGACAGAAGAGTAGAAGTGTATTGTAGACCTGAAAAGCACTATGAACCAATTCAACATAACTAAGATTTATACAATTTTCATACAACAGCAGGACACAATTTCTATTCAAGTTCCTGTAGACTATAAACCAGGAGACGCTGGAACATATCCAGTGCTATAAAACAAGGTGCAAAAACTTCATGGTCTAAAGGTATTGAAATCATACAGAGTCTGTTCTCTTATCGCTGTAGAATTGTTAGAAATCAGTATCAAAAGATACTTTAAAATAACCCACATATTTTCAAGTACAAAGTGACATTTACCAAGAGAGAACTTTGACTTAGCCGTTGAAAGCCTCACTAAAGTTAAGAGACTAAAAAACACAGAGGGTGATTGCAGAGAAGAAAGCATTTAAATGAGAAATTAATATCAGAATGATAAATTAATATCAAAGATATTAAAAACCCCATGTATTTAGAAATGCCCACTTTTAAATGATGAGTGTATCTAGGAAGCCATGAAAAGGAAAATTAGAAAATATTTGTAACAGAATAAAGATGAAAAGAAAATTTTTCAGAATTTGTTGTATGCAGCTGAAGTTGCTCAATGCAGCTAGAGTGTGGAATCTCAAATAAGGTATGAAAATAAATAATGGAGACTAGCATAAAATTTCGTGAAATTTAAACAAAATTTGTACTTTTAGTTAATAATAGTTTATCACTTGTTAATTTCTTGCCTTTTTTTTTTTTTTTTTTTTACAGCATGGTATTTCCTTCTACTCTCAGAATTGGTGTAATCACATTTATTTATTGGAATTTTAAGCTGAATTATTATTGAATGAATCATTATAGCAAAGACATTATAGCATTTCTTAGACCACCTGTGATTTTGAATTTTTTCTACCTGTATCTCCTTCTGTGAAAATAAAGCTCCTTTGGAGTCACTACAAGAAGTGGTGTAGGTAGATACAAATTCTTATTTGGGCGCAGGCTCCTTCTCCGGGCTCCAGTTCTGCTGGAGACGCAGCCCAGCGAGTACATCGCTTTACAGCGATCTTCTGAGCGGGTCATCTGGCCTTGCCCTACTGCAAGGGCTGCGGTGTCCCCGCGCGTTCGCAGGCAGGGTGGAAGAGCCAGCCACTCTCCCAGCCTCGGTGGTTTAGTGAACACAAGCCCCAGCGTGCCTGGAGAGTACAACCCCTCGCCCGGCCCGTCAAGTCCCGGGCGTGAGCCGCGCTGACCGAAGGAGGATGGCAGCCTCTGAAGTAGAGAAGAACAGCAAGAAGAAGACCGAGAAGAAACTTGCTGCTGGAGAGGAAGCCAAATGGATGGCAGGTTTCATGGGCGTCATGAATAACATGCGGAAACAGTGATTTAAATCCACCACCCAGCTATAGTTGAATCCACAGTCTACCCAGGGATCTGTACCCAGGGTCAACTTGAATTCACGCTGGGAGGGACTGATTGCAGAACCTTGTTGACAAGCCACACAAATCCAAAGAAAACACTGTGTGATGTGATCCTTATGGTCCAGGAAAGAAAGATACCTGCTCATCGTGTTGTCCTTGCTGCAGCCAGTCATTTTTTTAACTTAATGTTCACAACTAACATGCTTGAATCAAAGTCCTTTGAAGTGGAGCTCAAAGATGCCGAACCTGACATTATTGAACAACTTGTGGAATTTGCTTATACAGCTAGAATTTCTGTGAATAGCAACAATGTTCAGTCCTTGTTAGATGCAGCAAATCAGTACCAGATTGAACCTGTGAAGAAAATGTGTGTTGATTTTTTGAAGAACAAGTTGATGCTTCAAACTGTCTTAGTATAAGTGTATTAGCAGAGTGTCTAGACTGTCCTGAATTGAAAGCAACTGCAGATTACTTTATTCATCAGCATTTTACTGAAGTTTATAAAACTGATGAATTTCTACAACTTGATGTCAAGCGAGTTACACATCTCCTCAACCAGGACACTCTGACTGTGAGAGCAGAGGATCAGGTTTATGATGCTGCAGTCAGGTGGTTGAAATATGATGAATCTAATCGCCAGCCTTTTATGGTTGACATCCTTGCTAAAGTCAGGTTTCCTCTTAAAGAATTTCTTAAGTAAAACAGTACAAGCTGAACCACTTATTCAAGACAATCCCGAATGTCTTAAGATGGTGATAATTGGCATGAGGTATCATCCCCTTTCTCCAGAGGATCGAGAAGAACTGGTAGATGGCACAAGGCCCAGAAGGAAGAAACATGACTACCGCATAGCCCTGTTTGGAGGCTCCCAACCACAGTCTTGTAGATATTTTAACCCAAAGTTGAAAAAAGATGAGTGTGCTGCACAAGCCTGGAAATGAGACTGTAACTTCAGAAATCTCATTTCATGTCTTGCTTTGCTCTTATAAATGGCACATACTTGGTGCTCTTCTGTATACTCACAAATTCTTAGACTTATAGTGGAAAAATTTAAATAATTGAGGATATAACTACCAATAAAAATTCTTATTCCATCAATTATTACTCATTTCCTAATGTTAACACTATTAGCACTCCATTATAATATTTATTAAATATTTCTGTTGGAAGTTCCACCCTCTCCTTTCTTTTTGCTAAAACTACATCTTAAAAATTTTCACCATTTACTCTTATTTAATATTTTAATATAAGTTGATTGTCTTTATTATTTCTAATATTAAAAGTCAGGAGGCTGATTTCTCTATAAATTATTATTTACCTTGAATTTCCAAAGTGAACATTATTTCATTTTCCATTTCAAGTAGACTGCTTAATAATAAATACTGTATAGGAATTGTTTTAAAATTCTTGAATTTAATATTATTGGAGATGTTAAAATGGTTTTAACTATCATTAATGGAACCCATTGATATGTGTCCTATACCTGTCCCAAATGATTATTTTCACTTAATTGATCTCCTTCAAAGAGACAATTTAAGCAGTACTACTTAATTGAATTATCTAGAATTAAGCAGTATCCCTATAGTGTTGTCTTTAGATATTCCTTGGATATCACTCATGAGAAGCAGCAAATATTTATATTAACTGCTGATTGAAAGATGATAATAAAAAATATTAATTTTTTTCTAGTAGATAAGTAGATAAAGTAGTAGAAATCTTGGGTTGTTATATTTGAATTGAAATGATACTGTTCTTGTCGTCTTTTCATGAATGCTGCTGAGCCTCCTCTTCCCCTTCCCCACTGTATTATTGTACTATTATACTACTATTAGCTATGCCAAAAACTAACAAAGTAGGGAATAGTAGTATATTGGCTGGCTTTGGAGAAGGAAATGGCAACCCACTCCAGTATTCTTGCCTGGAAAATCCCATGGATGGTGGAACCTGGTAGGCTACAGTCGTTGGGATTGCAAAGAGTTGGACATGACTGAGCAACTTCACTGGGACTGGCTGGCTTAAGCTATCATTCTGGTGGTCACTTTATTTGAAATAAAATAACTTATAAGAGGAAAAGGCAAGCTGTCCTTGAATTTCCCTTAAAGTTTGGAACATAAAATTGTCATAGGCTTTTCCTCATTACATAAAGAAAGGGAAGGTATCCTGATAGCCCCAAATATTCAAATCAGCTCCATTACCTGTAAAGAATCACCTGCCAATGCAAGAGACTCAGGAGACTTGGGTTCAGTCCCTGGGTCAGGAAGATCCCCTGCAGAAGGGCATGGCAACCCACTCCAGTGTTCTTGCCTGGAGAATCCCATGGACAGAGGAGCCTGGTGGACTACAGCCCATAAGGTATCAAAGAGTCGGACATGACTGAAGTGTAAGCACGCACTCATGCATTTCCAACACTAATCTTTTACCATACAAATTAATTTCAATATCTAAAGAGAAGCATAATAAGAATGTTATCTTAGATTTAAGCATGTTGACCTCTGTGAATTATTTCTACTGAATGTTACTGTATTTTGCCATGGCCTTAGGTGATTTGATAGTCATAATCTACTATTAGCTATGCCAAAAACTAACAAAGTATCCTCCTCTTAAGTACAAATAAGAATTTGTATCTACCTACACCACTTCTTGTACAGGTGTTATATGATGTTTAAATTAAATGAGAGTATTTTAAGCCAGTATGTTTTGCTACTTGGATGGAGGAAGCATGTAAATCCTACAATTTTGTCATTGTGATGACTCATGAACATGCCATTGTGTTAATGTACCATCCTGTTGTTGAAGAAAGCTAGAATTAACATGCACCTTTAAATGTATTTATGTGTGAATATACATCTACATACATATTTTATAAAATAAAAATGAATATATGTATATTTTTTCCTTCTGCTTATTTTATTTTTAAACAACTTAGCAAATAATTTAGTCAAGGTTATTGCCCTAATTTGAAAAGAACTTTGAATTTTGGCACCAAAAGAAAAAAATGCTTAAGAATTGAACATTTTGTTTGTATTATGTTGTCTTTTATTTACTTTTATTAAGTAACAATAAACCAAAATAAACCACAAAGTGCTTGTGCACTTAAATACCTTCAGTGAATTTAAAGACTTACAGAATTAATGGCTTAGGCAGACTTTCTTTGAGCAACAGAAACAAAGAGAAATCAATATGCCTATCTGTCAGAATTAAGCAGTTTTATATTCTGATCCACTAAATCTATCCTCAGTTAAATACGAAGGAAGAAATATCCAAAGCAATAAATCTGGATATGTAAACTTTCATAAAGAGATTCTATAGTCAAAAAATGTTAGAAAGGTTTAAATATCTTATTCCTTTTTGTATTTAAAAAAAGATTTTTAAAAATCTTTTAAGTGAGAATTGCTTTTTAAAAAAATCACTGACACCAAACATCTGCTTCTTTTCAGCTCATCTGCAACTGAGTAAAATAGAAAGAGGGGAAAAAAAAAAACAACCCACCAACTTTGCACAGTTATGCCATTAAAAAAATAACCAAAACCTTAATATCACTCTTAAAACTCTGCATGTATATACTGAAAGTTAAGCAAATGAAAATATCCCAAACTGTAAGAAGTGAATAAAAAGAGAAATTAAGAAAAAGAAATACTAACAAGAATAGTCTGGTTAATTCCAACCAACAGGTAGAAAACTGCAAATCAGAAACTAAAACACATTGCAAAAACTGCTGCATCAGCTAAACAAAATGAACCCAACTATTCTTTTTAGAGCACATTAAACCAAAGAAATGACTGAGAGACCTTATTCAAATGATAATGGTATGTGTGCGCCTAATCAACATACTGTCAACCCAAAGTGAACTGAGCTAACATTTCTTTCTATTTATACTTCCACTTAATCTCAGGCAGAAAGTAATTAATCTACCAATATAACCAGTTATTTTGAATCAACTAAATAAAACAGTAGAGAATAGGGATATTCCCACTTTACAACCAGTTATTTTGTCATCTAAGAGAAGCTGTATTAAATGGAGCCATTTCTAGGGGAAGTTCTACTGATTTAACCCATTTTAGCCCTTATTAAGAATAAATACAGTAGAAATCAGGAAAGGGATCTGGAAGACAGCGCACTAGTAAAGATGACATTTAATTCTGTACTGATACAAAGTTATCTTTAAAAAGCTCCTATCAACAAGCATCATTATCCCTGAAGAAATTGAGGATGTTAGTCAAAATGCTTATGTCACTAAAAGAGAAAAGGATGGACTCTTGAAGTTATGGTAGTCATGTTGGTTTTGTTCACATGACCTTTACCTCTAAGCCTCTCCATTCTTTTACCCAAAGACAGTTATATTTTACAAGATAGTTATATTTTACAGTATTCTTCATGTAACTTTCTAAAATATTTTCTAATTGCATCATAACAAAGTGAGTAGTTTAAGAAATAACTAACTATAAGAAAGAGATTTTTACTTTCTTTGCCTCATTATCTCTATTTTGCAGAAGCCAAAGTGAATACTGCTAGTCATACCGAGCAGGGATATTTTAAGGATATTTTAAGGATCAATGGCATGGGTTACAGAGCTCTCAAAGAATGGTGCTATGGATGTATTACATCTTATTGCTGTATTTTAAGCAAATGGGATCTCAGGCCCTTCAGAGAGATGGATAATCCCTTCAAATCCTTAAAGATTTGAATAATAGCTATAAGTAAGACTGGTGTTTAGTAAATATAATTTGATAACTGTATAAAGATATAATCCCATGTGACTAGGCTTTCAAGAAGAAGAGTGAAGAAAACAAAAAGCTATAATAGTTAAATTTCATCGAATCATGTGAAAAAGTGAAAAAGCAGCTTGTATGCTAAAGAGACTTTGGGGAAATGTTGAAGATGGCATGCATGCATGCTAAGTTGCTTCTGGAGTGTCCAACTCTTTGCAACCCTATGGACCATAGCCCGCCAGATTCCTCTGTCCATGGGATTCTCCAGGCAAGAATACTGGAGTGGATTGCCATGCCCTCCTCCAGCGGATCTTCCCAATCCAGGGATTGAATCCACATCCCTTACATCTCCTGCATTTGCAGAAGAATATAAAAAATAGTACAGTGGAGGGGGTCAAACAGACATGCAGAGTATGTCAAAATGAAGCAAAGAGGGGACTTCCCTAGTGGTCCAGGGGCTAAGACTGCGCTCCCAATGCAGAGGAACCAGGTTTATCCTTGGTCAGGGAACTAGACCCCACATGCCGTAACTAAGAATTCAAGTTTACATGCCGAAATGAAGATCTAAGATCTTGCATGCTGTAACTAAGACCTGGTGCAGCCAAATAACAATAAATTTTTTTTTAATTGTTAAGTAAAGAATTAAAAGAAATCATCAACAGTGATCCATACACTTATGATAGCAGGCATTAGCAATGTTAATAGATGCTTAGGAGACACATTGGTCAAGATGGATATCAATCCTGATGTCTGGCCATGACAACAAGTGTATCTGGGCTATTTTGCCCTCATGATATAGTGGTTAGAAATGTGGTCTCTGGTGCCGGACTCTCCAGATTCAAACACCAACCTATGTCACACATATTGGCTGTGTGACATAGACATGATACCCACTTTCCCTCTGCCTTCATATCTTCATCCGTAAAATGGAAACAGTATTACTGTCTACTTCTGAAGGTTTTCATGTGGGTTGAGTGAGCTATTATATGCTAATATATGTTGAGTGCTTAAAGCAGTTGCAGGTGTGTGTGTTATTAGACATTTTGAACCGAGACGCTAATATTTATGAACCATGTTATATCATTAATCAGTGAGCCAATCAAGTATTTACAGATCACCCTCAGTGGGTTCAAGGTCTACAGAGATTTCAAGACAAACAAAGGACCACACAAGAACCTGAATTTTTTTTTTTTTTTTTGCTAGCTAGTGGGGGCTTCCCAAGTGGCTCAGTGGTAAAGAATCCACGGGCCAATGCAAGAGGCACAGGAGACACGGGTTCAATTTCTTTGTTGGGAAGAACACTTGGAGAAGAAAATGGCAACCTGCTCCAGTGTTCTTGCCTGGAGAATCCCATGGACAGAGGAACCTGGTGGGCTACAGTCTATGAGGTCGCAAAGAGTCGGACACGACTTAGAGACAGCAAACACGCACGACTAGCCAGTATAGCAAATATAAACTAAAAGAAAACGGCAATATTAAAGTAATATAGCAGTTAAAGAGGCTCTACCAAAGAAAAGCACAGTTTGGTCATTTAAGGATCATGCTTTACAATGGTAAACTAGTTCCCACTGACTCTAATATAATAAATGTTCAGGTATAATCATGCCATTCAGATTGAACAGACCTTCGCTGGCCTCCTGGGTAGCCCTAGAACCACTTTTTCTCCTCTAGAAAAGTCAGTTTTGAGTTCATAACACCCTATTTAAGGTTCAGTTGCTGTTTCCATTTTAAATTTTGGTATTCCAGATTATAAATTATTACCTTTGATTGGCATCAAGATAAAATTTTAGAGTATATTTGTCAGCTTTAATGTAAACTATTATTTTAGGGGAAAAAAATGTCAGCAATGAGTAAAAGGAAGAGTTTGTTTCCCTAGATATCCTTTGAAGAGTTACAAGTAATAATCACTCCACTTTCCGACCTTCAGTTTAACGATGTAGTAAATGAATTCAAATGTTTGCAAATCTTTAATATGAGTAGAAGCCATTTTAATATGGATTCTCAAATATCTAAATTTGAAGCACTGTAAGAGCCTTGAGCAAAAACAATACCCAGCTGTGGATGTGACTGGTGATAGAAGCAAGGTCCGATGCTGTAAAGAGCAATATTGCATAGGAACCTGGAATGTCAGGTCCATGAATCAAGGCAAATTGGAAGTGGTCAAACAAGAGATGGCAAGAGTGAATGTCGACATTCTAGGAATCAGCGAACTGAAATGGACTGGAGTGGGTGAATTTAACTCAGATGACCATTGTATCTACTACTGCGGACAGGAATCCCTCAGAAGAAATGGAGTAGCCATCATGGTCAACAAAAGAGTCCAAAATGCAGTACTTGGATGCAATCTCAAAAACGATAGAATGATCTCTGTTCATTTCCAAGGCAAACCATTCAATACCACAGTAATCCAAGTCTGTGCCCGAACCAGTAATGCTGAAGAAGCTGAAGTTGAACGGTTCTATGAAGACCTACAAGACCTTTTAGAACTAACACCCAAAAAAGATGTGCTTTTCATTATAGGGGACTGGAATGCAAAAGTAGGATGTCAAGAAACACCTAGAGTGACAGGCAAATTTGGTCTTGGAATACGGAATGAAGCAGGGCAAAGACTAAGTTTTGCCAAGAAAATGCACTGGTCATAGCAAACACCCTCTTCAAACAACACAAGAGAAGACTCTATACATGGACATCACCAGACGGTCAACATCGAAATCAGATTGATTATACTCTTTGCAGCCAAAGATGGAGAAGCTCTATACAGTCAGCAAAAACAAGACCAGGAGCTGACTGTGGCTCAGACCATGAACTCCTTATTGCCAAATTCAGACTTAAATTGAAGACAGTAGGGAAAACCACTAGACCATTCAGGTAGGACCTAAATCAAATCCCTTATGATTATACAGTAGAAGTGAAAAATAGATTTATGGGCCTAGATCTGATAGACAGAGTGCCTGATGAACTATGGAATGAGGTTCATGACATTGTACAGGAGACAGGGATCAAGACCATCCCCATGGAAAAGAAATGCAAAAAAGCAAAATGGCTGTCTGGGGAGGCCTTACAAATAGCTGTGAAAAGAAGAGAAGTGAAAAGCAAAGGAAAAAAGGAAAGATGTAAGCGTCTGAATGCAGAGTTCCAAAGAATAGCAAGAAGAGATAAGAAAGCTTTCTTCAGAGATCAATGCAAAAAAATAGATGAAAACAACAGAATGGGAAAGACTAGAGATCTCTTCAAGAAAGTTAGAGATACCAAGGGAACATTTCATGCAAAGATGGGCTTGATAAAGGACAGAAATGGTATAGACCTAACAGAAGCAGAAGATATTAAGAAGAGATGGCAAGAATACACAGAAGAACTATACAAAAAAGATCTTAATGACCCAGATAATCACGATGGTGTGATCACTGACCTAGAGCCAGACATCCTGGAATGTGAAGTCAAGTGGGCCTTAGAAAGCATTACTACAAACAAAGCTAGTGGAGGTGATGGAATTCCAGTTGAGCTATTTCAAATCCTGAAAGATGATGCTGTGAAAGTGCTGCACTCAATATGTCAGCAAATTTGGAAAACTCAGCAGTGGCCACAGGACTGGAAAAGGTCAGTTTTCATTCCAGTCCCAAAGAAAGGCAATGCCAAAGAATGTTCAAACTACCACACAATTGCACTCATCCCACATGCTAGTAAAGTAATGCTCAAAATTCTCCAAGCCAGGCTTTAGCAATATGTGAACCGTCCTGATGTTCAAGCTGGTTTTAGAAAAGGCAGAGGAACCAGAGTTCAAATTGCCAACATCCACTGGATCATTGAAAAAGCAAGAGAGTTCCAGAAAAACATCTATTTCTGCTTTATTGACTATGCCAAAGCCTTTGACTGTATGGATCACAATAAACTGTGGAAAATTCTTCAAGAGATGGGAATACCAGACCACCTGATCTGCCTCTTGAGACATTTGTATGCAGGTCAGGAATCAACAGTTAGAACTGGACGTGGAACAACAGACTGGTTCCAAATAGGAAAAGGAGTACGTCAAGGCTGTATATTGTCACCCTGCTTATTTAACTTCTATGCAGAGTACATCATGAGAAATGCTGGACTGGAAGAAACACAAGCTGGAATCAAGATTGCCAGGAGAAATATCAATAACCTCAGATATGCAGATGACACCACCCTTATGGCAGAAAGTGAAGAGGAACTAAAAAGCCTCTTAATGAAAGTGAAAGTGGAGAGTGAAAAAGTTGGCTTAAAGCTCAACATTCAGAAAACGAAGATCAAGGCATTTGGTCCCATCACTTCATTGAAAATAGATGGGGAAACAGTGGAAACAGTGTCAGACTTTATTTTTCTGGGCTCCAAAATCACTGCAGATGGTGACTGCAGCCATGAAATTAAAAGACGCTTACTCCTTGGAAGGAAAGCTATGTCCAACCTAGACAGCATATTCAAAAGCAGAGACATTACTTTGCCAACAAAGGTTCATCTAGTCAAGGCTATGGTTTTTCCTGTGGTCATGTATGGATGTGAGAGTTGGACTGTGAAGAAGGCTGAGCACTGAAGAATTGATGCTTTTGAGCTGTGGTGTTGGAGAAGACTCTTGAGAGTCCCTTGGACTGCAAGGAGATCCAACCAGTCCATTCTGAAGGAGATCAGCCCTGGGATTTCTTTGGAAGGAATGATGCTAAAGCTGAAACTCCAGTACTTTGGCCACCTCATGCGAAGAGTTGACTCATTGGAAAAGACTGTGATGCTGGGAGGGATTGGGGGCAGGAGGAGAAGGGGACAACAGAGGATGAGATGGCTGGATGGCATCACTGACTCGATGGACGTGAGTCTGAGTGAACTCCGGGAGCTGGTGATGGACAGGGAGGCCTGGCGTGCTGCGATTCATGGGGTCCCAAAGAGTCGGACACGACTGAGCAACTGAACTGAACTGAAGAGCCTTGAGAATGGGAAAATTCATTTTCTTTGGAAATATATATTTAAATAGCTATTATAATACTTTACAAAGCATTAACTCTGGGACTGAACTAAGAATACTTATTTATATTCTTACTTAAGCCTTACCTGTGAGGCAACTGTTTGTTTGTTTGTTTTTGTTTTTGTTTTGTTTTGTTTTGTTTTGTTTAATTTTTCATTGGTGTATAGTTGCTTTACAATGTTGTGATATTTCCTGCTTACAGCAGAGTGAATCAGGCATATGTATACATTATACGTATATCTCCTCTTTTTTAAATTTCCTTACCATTTGTGTCGCCACAGAGCACTGAGTAGAGTTCCCTGGGCTCTAGAGCAGGCTCTCCCATCTCTTTTATACATAGGAGTGTACACATGTCAGCCTCAGCCTCCCAGTTCATCCCATCCTTCCCGCCCCCTTGGTGTCCATATGTTTGTTCTCTATGTCTATGTCTCTCCTTTTTGCAAAAAGGTTCATAGAACAACTTAAATGTCTATCCACAGAAGAATAGATAAAGAAGATGTGGCCCATATATATGAATACAGTGGAATATTACTCAGCCATAAAAACAAACAAAAATGTGCCATTTGCAGAGATGCGGATAGACCTAGACAGTGTCATACAGAGTGAAGTAAATCAGAAAGAGAAAAACAAATAACATACATTAATGCATATATGTGGAATCTAGAAAAACAGTACAGACAGGAGGGAACTGTTATTATTCCCATCCCTTAGATAAGGAAATTGAAGTACAGGGAAGCTAATTTGCTAACATCACACTACTAAGATGAGGAGGAACCAGGATATGAACCTAGTTTTACTGACCTCCTAAACTCTGTTTTAGTTACTAGAAAACACTGACTGTTTAGACATAGACCATCCCTGTAGACACATACCAGGTGGCAATATGGTGTTAAAATTCAGTGTCCAAGCTCTGGTTTCAGTCTGGCTGAGCTAAAATCTTACCTCCAACACTTGTTATCTGTATGATATTGAGAAAGTATTTAGAATGTCTCCAGCCCATAGTAGGAGCTAAATAAACAATAGCTGTTATTGCTTTAAATGGAGAAAGAAATGGCAACCCACTCTAGTATTCTTGACTTGAGAATCCCATGGGCAGAAGAGCCTGGTGGGCTATGGTCCCTGGGGTCGTGAGGCATTGGGCATGACTGAGCGACTGAGCATACACACATGTTTTAACAATACACAGAATTTGAGTAGGAGGTCAGGTCACGGCAAGGAGGGAAAGTGATAGAAATCATATCAGAGAAATGAAGAGATGAGTGAAAAATCTTGTAGGACCTTGAAGGCCATTGTAAAGACTTTGGTCTTCACCATACGTGTGATGTAAAGACAGTGGAGAATTCTAACAAGAAAAGTATGATTAACTCAAGTTTTCATGATCGCACTGACTGCTAGATAGAAATAAACTGAAGGAAGGTAAAAGTAAAGCAGGGAAACCAGTTAAATGTCTCTTGAAGCAATCCAAAGGAGAAACACCAATGCTTTACACCATGATAACAGTGGATGGGCTTCCCAGGTGGCACAAGTGGTGAAGAGCCTGCATGCCAGTGCAAGAGACAGACTTGGGTTTGATCCTGGGTCAGGAAGTTTGCCTGGAGGAGGGCATAGCAACCCACTCCAGGATTCTTGCTTGGAGAATCCCATGGACAGAGGAGCCTGGCGGGTTACAGTCCATGGGGTCAAAAAGAGTTCGACATGCCTGAAGTGACTTAGCACCGATGCCCTATAACAGTGGAGAGACTTAAGAAATACAAGTGGTTGGATTATAACATAAAAGGATATACTGATATATCGAACATGAAGAATGATAGAAGGAAAATAGTTTTAAATGACTCTAATATTTTAGCCTGAGCAACTTGAAGAGCAAGATAAATGACTAATAATAATATTAATTAATAATGACTTTAGTAATTTCATTTGTTATAGCTAAAATTAATTATACATCTGTATCTTCTGGATACTAGTGAATGTACTAAGGATTTAATAAAGATCACCTACTGAATCTTCTAAACAAAGGATATTAGACAAATCTTTTAATAAACTGTCTGATGTTCTGATTTCACAAGCTAACTACATATTCTATTAATATAAGAACTTATGACTTTATGAGTTACAGAGTGATAGGCATCCAGGACACAGAGAGGTGATCAGGCGGCGTGCTAAGACCTATTACATGAGTAACCAATCTATTGCACTATGACGAAAGTGTAACCATGAAATAAAGTCAAATTTCTCTTGCACACTAGTTAAGTATTCTGGAAAGATCCAGCTAATTTCTTGCCTTTCAATATATTCCAAGTCCAGTCTAGATCACTCTAAAATTCTCATCTCATATCTGAGTCAAAGCTTTCACTTCTCACATTGCCAGCTGGCTCCAGGCAAATGTGTGGATATGTATGCCACCAATAAGCAGCAGATCACCTCACAATCATAAGGAAACTTCCTTATGGCTGGACACTACCCAGTCAGCTCAGCCTGTCTCCTTCAGGGCATCCCTCAAGTTTCCCTTAAAGAAAAACTCCTATATTCTTGCCACACCTCACTCATTCTTCTCTCTGCATTGCCAGGACTTCTCTCCAGTCCTCTCTTTTGCTCAGGTTAGGTCAGGGTAGATGAGCAAGTCCATTGACCAAGCAGATGACTACTAGGGAATCAGATGGCAGACTTGCAAGAACCTTCACTCCTAGGGTGATGAATCTCCTGACTCTCTTTCCCTGGCTTAGTGTTGTGAGCATCACAGCCCTCCTGATGACCCAGACCACTCCCTGCCTTTTCCTCCACCTTGTCTTTTAGGTATTTTTAATACCTCTAATAGCCTGGTGGGTGTGGAGTTGAGGTACTGAGTGTTGAACAGAGGCAGCAAAATTAGCCAATAGACCTCTTTAGTAATAAACTCTGAAGGAGTGGGTTGGCCCCTACCTTGTCAGCTCTCTTTGGGGAGAGCTGAGATACCTAATATCTGTATTTCCTCAGTTTTAGGCTCAAGTTAGCAATTTAAGACAACTACACATGATTAAAATTCTGAAACCTTCCCACATGTTGTTATTGAAACACAGATATTCTAAAAGTGAGTGGGCAACTGACTGAATCAGAGCCACTACGGAAGATGACTTGTTGAGAGCAATGCCGAAAGCCACTGTCAATATTCCTTCTTCTATCATATGCTCACACGCACACACACACACATACCACCACCATCACCACCCTGAGACAAATAGTGCTCAAGGATATGGGAGAAGGAATATGGCGATTTCTTGAAAAATGACTGTACTCTGGTCCCGAGGGAAAGACTTAGAAATGGAAGATATGAAAAGTCTGCAAACTGCTCAGCTCTTAACACTGTTGGGTAACATGTGATCATTAATGATCAGAATTTAGGAGGGGATCCTTTGGTTGGCAGGCAGCCAGTCAGAGCTACAGGGAACACAATCAGATATATATTTAAGATCTGTTGTGAATTTTTTCCCATTTCTACACTGGGAAGCATATTTGCCTTAAAAAAAAAAATGGTTCTTTTGAATTGTTTTTTTAATTCTGATTGGCTACTCTCACTATTCAATCATTCTCCACCTGTCCTCACTTTCCTGGTATCATCAGACTCTTATGCAAATGAAGCATCCTTATAAGCTGATTTGAGACCTTGTTTAGGAAACAGGATTCCAAAATGCTGAGACAGAAGTTGCTGGTCTTTTCCCTATTTCACATAGCCTAACTGTATGCTCATCCTGAGTAGGAAGTTGTCCTTTCTTTCCTTCTGTTTACTTTGAATAAGTAATTTCTGATACCTGTGCTTCCCAGCAGTGATAGACCCTCCCAAAATAACCATGGTTTAACAAAACACATTTGAACTGACAATAACACATGCCAAATACTTCTTTCCTACAATACTGCATCTCCAGAAAAGTCTGATCATGTATCTAAAATAATTAGATTTTGTTCAGTAATCAAACTCAATCAAATGAATTCTGTGTGAACTACTTTTATTCCCACAATGAGAAATGTGTGTCATATCCTCTGTTAATTTGCATATTTTTCCATAAACCTAAAACCAATCAATTTTGAAGAGTTATGATAATATAAAGAATCTGAGGCAATTACATGTCTTTTAAACAGGGATTCTAAATGCATTTCACTGCTGGTATTCATGTAGTAAAGTAGTCAAAACTTCTTTAACCCTTTTCATGACATCTCAATTAAGCTGTAATGATTGAGGCTCGGGACATGTCTTAGGATTAATGACTGGCTGGGAAAGTGAATGGCTTGAGCTGAAGCCAAGGGCCATTAATTCCCTCTGGTCATTAGTCCCCCAGGAAATGCCTTAGGCCTGGTTTGATATTAGCATTGCCATCTGCAAATATATTGTTGGATTTCTTGATTGGTTTGAAAATAATTTATTAAGATGTCATATTTTAATTTCTGCCCTGTGTACCCAACACTTCCAAATTTCCATTCCTGGTTCTCCATCCCTCAGTGTTGACTGCAGCAATATAACTGAAATGGTTTCCTTGGTCATACTGCACATTTTCTTTGAAATAGTCAAAACAAATTAAAGTTATTTTATTTTTTTTAATTTTATTTTATTTTTAAACTTTACATAATTGTATTAGTTTTGCCAAACATCAAAATGAATCCATCACAGGTATACATGTGCTCCCCCTCCTGAACCCTCCTCCCTCCTCCCTCCCCATATAAAATTTGGAACCAAAGGGCCATTTGTCCTTATGATGTTATTGCTAGTGAAAATCTTGGCCATGACAGTGACTGGTATTTCAGGTCTGTGTGTAGTATTAATAAGTTCTAGCTGATATCACCTACCTTCAGAAAAGGTGTTGAACACATCTCTGAATTTTGTCTGTTATCTAATGCATATAAATCTGCTCAGAAAGAATACTCATACTTTACTTTTTGTTAGAAAGTAATCAAAACTTGGTCCTAGAAATTCTACTTATGAGAGCTGTCTAAAACTTGCATGTTCATTCATTCCTTTAGACACTCCACTTTATCAATAAAGGATCACTAAAGTTTGGAATAGAATTGTTTTTGCTAAACAGTACTTTGAGATTATTTCTGTATTAAGTTAGAAAAATTTATTTTTTAGAAAATTTTAACAGAAGTTTTTTTACTACAAGCATGTTATTCAGTTCAGTTCAGTCACTCAGTCGTGTCCAACTCTTTGCAACCCCATGACTTGCAGCATGCCAGGCCTCCCTATCCATCACCAACTCCCGGAGTTCACCCAAACTCAAGTCCATCGAGTCGGTGATGCCATCCAACCATCTCATCCTCTGTCGTCCGCTTTTCCTCCTGCCCCCAATCCCTCCCAGCATCAGGGTCTTTTCCAATGAGTCAACTCTTCGCATCAGGTGGCCAAAGTATTGGAGTTTCGGTTTCAACATCAGTCCTTCCAATGAACACCCAGGACTGATCTTCTTTAGGATGGACTGGTTGGATCTCCTTGCAGTCCAAGGGACTCTCAAGAGTCTTCTCCAACACCACAGTTCAAAAGCATCAATTCTTCGGCACTCAGCTTTCTTCACAGTCCAACTTTCACATCCATACATGACCACTGGAAAAACCATAGCCTTGACTAGACAGACCTTTGTTGGCAAAGTTATGTCTCTGCTTTTTAATATGCTATCTAGGTTGGTCACAACTTATTGCTTATTCCATACTGTTGAAAGTGAAAGTTGCTCAGTCATGTCTGACTGTTTGCGACCCCATGGACTATACAGTCCATGGAATTCTCCAGGCCAGAATACTGGAGTGGGTAGCCTTTCCCTTCTCCAGGGGATCTTCCCAAACCCAGGAATTGAACCTAGGTCTCCCGCATTGCAGGTGGATTCTTTACCAGCTGAGCCACAAGGGAAGTCTAAGAATACTGGAGTGGGTAGCCTAGCCTGTCTTCAGGGGATCTTCCTGACCCAGAAGTCAAATTAGGGTCTCCTGCACTGCAGGTGGATTCTTTACCAACTGAACTATCAGAGAAGCCCATTCCATGCTGTTAGGGAAATTAAAATGGAGGTAGTCTTCTTCAGACTTCAGACTCTGACCAACTTCTGACATTGCCTGGACCCTGCCTGCACTACATGCTTGCCTACAATCACACCAGTTGTTACCAGCAACTCAAGCAGGATCTTTAGATAAGAAAGGGTATGTTTCTTGGAGTGGGCCTGGCCAGCCCCTTGGGATCTAAGAGGTCTTATGACTCACAAGGTGAAACAAACAGCATTGTAATAGTTAAAGGAAAACCAGAGCTGCATTTTTGCTCACAAACTGATGATGATCAGTTTGCAGCCTGGAATTAATAAATGGGAGCCCCCAAACTGCAATTTGAAGTCTCACCCATGGTGTGGAACCCTTTCCCAACCAGGACTCCAGACTGCTGTTAACATAGGACTTCTCAGAGCTGTTCAAGTCTAAATGTAGCAGTTGGCTCAATTTGGAGATGTATATACAGTTACTTCTATTGTTTCTGTCTTTTTTCCCCTAATGACTATATACTGAAATTAAGTTAAATAATCTTCTATTGAAAGTTGAAATTGTTTATTTGTGTGTAACGAGTGGGTTCTTTTGTTAACAAATCCTTTGAACTGAAAATGAAAGTAAAACTTTCAACAAAACACATGCCGGTGTTCTTTTTATGAGGGCCAAGAGAAAAATTTCTCTGAGACTTCATATTAGAAATAGTTGGAATTAACCTAAGAAACCAGTATATTTTTTTAACCTGTTGGACACTATGGAATTTGCAACTGGTCTTATTTCTTTTGTTTGACTGCTAGAAAGCATAATATCAAATTTTCAAGCCAGCTTTGGCAAAATTCTTAGAGCAGATATTTTGAGTACAATTTTACCTCTGACTTTGTCTTCCTCTTCCTATCCTCATTTATATTCCTCCTTTATTCACCACCAAGTTCAGAATATGTACCTTTGTCAGCTCCTGCTAATTCCATTTAGATGCAATTAGCTAGTTAATTAATTACTAGATGCACTGAGCAAAATGCTTTTCTCCCCTCCTCAGTCCAACGCTCACTTTCATTCATTCCTCACATTTAGTCACGTCTTCTTGTAATGTGTCGGCAGGTTGCCCACCTCTGAAGTACATCTGTCAGGACAAATGTGACTGGAATCACCAGTCACACGATATCTGGAACTAGAAGTCCTAGGGCTCTTTCCCAACATGTTCACCAACTCAGCTATGAAGCAAGTATTCTTGTTCCCTACCTGAAATTGCTGTTAACTTCTGAAAGATAGTTTTTGTAACAAATTGCTGCTTCTTATTTCTCAAATAAATCTCTGTTAACTAACTAGTTTTCTACATTGGAATATCTATTTTAGATTGTAAATTTCTAAGAATGATAACCTACCTGAAAGCACACAGAATGTCAAGTATAAATAGTTGCTTAGTAAGTTTTATTAAAATGTCAGTAGAAAGTGACTCTTAATGGAAAAAAGGAATGAAGTAAAATAAATCAGGTAAAAGACTATTAGACCCCTCCCCGAGCACGATGACGACCCCTCCTCTTGAGAGGCAATATGTAGAACCAGGCTTGGCAAAGGGACATTACCATGCAAAAGACCATCAGCCCATCTATCTACCTATCTACTTATGTTTATCTATAGTTTTGATGATTGGCGTGAAATTCTTGAGTCAACTGAAGGTCAATGCGCGAAATACTACTAGGCTTATTGATCTGAGCTGTAAAATGACAACACAAGGTCTGTATTCTGTCCTCAGATCAATGCCACATGTGTGTGTGTTCCTGAAGCACATGGTATATGCTGTGTCTGTCTGGCAGAAACATTTGTGCTTAAAATACAGCCTGACAGTTCCCTGCCATCTTGCAAAACAGTGTGGCTTATTTAGAACAAATCTGTTATGACTGACCACAGAAAGTTGCATGTGTGTTTCTGAGCCTCTCCCTATGAATAGGCAAAAGGACCATCTGGGCACGTGGCATTTACACATCTTTGAGCAAAGTTAGCATTCTGCCTCCCAGTAAAATCCATCTCTCAGGGACTCTGTGGGTTTGTAATGCTTCCTGTAGAATAGAGGAGGAAAACAAATGCACTTCAGTAAAACAGAAGTATCTTTTTTTTTCATCTGTCATAGCCACAGTTTGATAGTATCTGTATTTCATTTTCACTTCGGAATATCACAAGAGAGAGAAATGGCAGGAAGCAAGTTGCTTCCACATGGTTGTGAAAGGGAGTTGTTATATTTGGTTGCTCTCTGTGGCACATCTCTGTGAAATTAAAAAAAAAAAAACTCATCTACCATCCTTGTGGTGGGGGAAAAAAAGGAGTGTCCTTATCTTTTTCTAAGAAAAATTACTGTTAAAATAATACAGTGATCATATTGACATTCCCTCTTTGTC